>NC_092265.1:30179340-30227148 GCF_036320965.1 Panulirus ornatus
ATTCATTTAGTTTTGCTGTGATCATTATTTGATGAAATCTAAAGGTGTCGAAGAAATAGTCAAGATGGCTAGTGGTGTTGATAGTGTAGTGAAGATGGCTAGAGATGTTGAAGGATCTAAATAGTTTCGAAATACCAGTACTTTTTGAATCAATAAATCATCATAAGTACTAATAAGACAAAAACCACTTTGACGAAAATTTAGCCATTTTCAAGCATCGAAATAAAAGGATATGAGGTAAATGGCTTTTGGGAAATCATTGTTGAATAGTACACAGTTACTTTCTGAGAACACACACACACACAAAACTAGAGAACATAGCATGAAATTAGGGCAATATTGTTCAAATATATTCAGAGAAGTAATTTTAAAGTTTATATAAGAGTGGTTGATGAATGGAATAAGAAGAATGAGGTCATGGTTAAGGCAGACACCATACATAAATCTTACAAGTTGTATAATAGTACAGAATGTTCTAGAGATTTGGCCTGACGAGTGTAGAACTCTCTCCTCACACAGTAAAAATAGGTAATTACAGACTCATAGATTCAGAGGTTATCATGTTGAAGGAGAGGTGAAAACTGAAGATTCAAATCAAAGGATAATAAGAAGCGTCATGATGAGATGGGAGAGGGAATTGGTGAATTGACAAATATAGTTTAATCTAAACATGAACGGTAAATCACTTCGAGTGAAGAAAGTCAAGTGGAAAACATAGAAAATGAAAGACCAAAGAGAAGAATTTTTGATATCTGGGATAACATTTAATGTGAGGAAACACGATTTCACCAAATGAGCTTTTGTTAACGCTTCTGGTACAGTGTAAATATACACACACACACACACACACACACACACACACACACACACACACACATACATATATATATATATATATATATATATATATATACTTATGTGTGTGTGTGTGTGTATGCGTGCACGGATAAACTTTAAGGCTGGCCGGGGTGTACTGGTGATGCCTTTGACCTAAAATGTAAGTTCAAGCCCGTAGGCCGACCCTGCACTTAGCTTGAATCCTTTTGTGTTCACTATAATCTTTTTTACTACATCTCCTCTACTTAATCCCTTTATCTTCACTATGCAAGGCTTATTATAATCTTCACTACAACCTCATCTTCATATGACCTTATCTTGACTAAGCTGGTTTCAAGGAAGGCTTTAGATTTTACCCGCTCACACAAACAGCGTACTTACACAGGGCCCCACGAGTGTAAAACCCCCTCCTAATACAGTGCAAATAGATGATTACACACACCTACACACCACCACCACCACTAACAATACACAGAGAAATAGCCTTTTTGATTGGCTTTGGATCGGCCCTTGAACGGAGTTTGGAGGATTTGGGGGATAAGGTCAATAAGGTTAAGTTCACTACAACCTCATATTCACTAACGTGAATCTTCACTACTAGCTTATTTTCACTTAATTATATCTTCACTATACCCTCTTCTTCACTACATCGTTATTTCTACCATACCATCATCATTGTACTCCCTGATGTTCACTAGAAAGTAGTTCTTATCTTCACTACATAATCATTTGAATAAACTTTACTCTTGATAACCCTTATCTCTACTACATTCGTATCTTCACTACATTCGTATCTTCACCACAACCTATCTTGACGATATCCTTATCATCACTATGCTCTTCCTCACTACACTCTCATCTTAACATCATCCTTCTGTTTACCGAACTTAGTTCAAAGTCTGACTTGAACGTAGCTTTGGAAAGTTTGTGTTCCTCATTGTGTTACCTCCTTATCATCATTGTAAAGGCAATTGTCGCCACTCCCCAACTAAACCCTCATCGTAACTACACTCTCATGATTATCATTACTTCTTGATGTTCGATACAAAATCTCAACATATACATTCATCTTCACCACAGAATAATTTTCATTGCACCTTAATCTTCATTACTCCTTGTTTCAGCTACATCCGTATCTTCCATTCATTCTTATATCTTATATTAGTTACATCTTTACAATATCTTTATATCTTCTCTGTTCCGTCTTTTGGAAAATTGAAAGTGAGAGTAAAGGATTTCCGGCCTTCTGCTCCCTACCCTTTAAGTTGCCTTGTACGCCACGCAGGGAATACGTGGCAAGTATACTTTCTTCCCTGTCCTCAGGGATAACAGCATCTGGTGTTCCCAGACGGTCACCCATCCAAGTACTAACCAGACCCAACGTTGCTTAACTTTTCTGATCGGACGATATTCATATATATATATATATATATATATATATATATATATATATATATATATATATATATATATATATATATATATATAAGACTGAAAACAATGAATTTCCCAGATAACAAAAATGGAGGCGCCGGGGTTTGAACCCGGGTCCTCTCGCATGCCAAGCGAGTGCTCTACCACTGAGCTACGCCCCCAAGAACATATTTTGTGACATAGTATTATATGAAGCACTGAGATTACCACGGCAAAATAGTGTTTGACCGACTGTTGCCGACTAGCCGGCAAAATAACCACAGGGTAAATCTCCATGTTGCTGTCGTGTTTTCCTCTCAATTTTCCACGAAGAAATGTTTTACTTTTTTATTGTCGTTGCAATAGACTGGAACTAAGCAATAGACTGGAACTAAGCAATAGACTGGAACTAAGCAATAGACTGGAACTAAGCAATAGACTGGAACTAAGCTGACCTGGTATGAGGTCAGAGCCCTCATTATCATCCCTGCTAACTACCGTTCGTTCCACAACCGATGTCTGGCCCATGTTAACTCTGATGTGCCCAGCAGTTGGAGGAGGATCGCCAGAAGCTTCTGGAAGATTTCAAGGACGTCTTGGTGGACCTGACCCTTTCAGATAAGGTCGAAAACCCCAATTTATTGTGAAGATCTTCACTATAACGTTGGACGAACATACTGAATGTTGCACACATGTGATGCGGACAAAATGAAAAAAGAAAAAGACAAAAATTATGTCTGGTGTGGGTCTCGAACCCACGACCTTGAGTGTGTGAGACTCACGCTCTACCACTGAGCTAACCAGACAATAGAAAAATACGTCTGTTTCTTCAATTTGAATTAATGAAAATCTTTGCGAGGCAGCGTTTAGAAAAGAGAGATGTCTTTGACGAAATTTATTTGTTTGGCTCCTTCTTCTGTTCCTCATTATCGAAAGTAAACATACTGAAGGATATATATATATATATATATATATATATATATATATATATATATATATATATATATATATATATATATTATATATATATATATATATATATATATATATATATATATATATATATATATATATATATATATATATATATATTATATATTGGAAAGGATCACAATTTTGCACGTGATCAAGTATATTCTTATGAGTCCACGTGTGAAATAAACACGATAAGTTCCCAAGTGCACTTTCGTCTAAAACTCACATCATCAGGGAAGACACAAGAGAGAAATATAACAGTCAGTTTATATACAACGAAGAGACGTAGCTAGTACGCCATATGGTAAACATGTGATTGTCCAAGACAGACAACAAGCGTATCATAAACTTATTATGTGGACAAGAAAGTGAATTGTTTACAAATTTTATCAACAAAAAAAAAGTTATCCAATTTGTGTAGACAATCACTAATATTGACTATAATTCTTTGTTTATTCAGTAATAGAATATTCAATGATATTTCTGGTGGTACTGGAGTTAGAGTTGATAACTGAGATGGCATTATTAACTCTAATTCCAGTACCACGAGAAATATCATTGAATCTTCTATTATTAAATACACAAAGAAGTATAAACCTTAAGGAAAACAACATGGCGGTCAAAAATAAGCTGCAGGAATGAAGTTTATGAATGGAATATTAGTGAGACGATCCAAATGACGAATGAATGAGAGCGTAGTCAACATACAATATAAAAGGACATATTATGAATGGCAGCCAGGCAAGTAACGGCCCAACTGAATGGAAGGATTTAAAAGTTCGCGTTATATGACGAATTTTGATAGATTATCCAAATTTCCATTCCAGTTATGAAACTTAATGGTTGTGTTCAGTTCTAGAGACAAAGTTAAAGGTTTGTGTTTCAGAGATGAACCACAAAGGATATCGTTAAATTAACTGACATTAAAATTTGTCAATTAAGTGAATCATTTTGTACAATAGCTGTAATTTGACAGAGTTAAAAGTTCGCAATTTCATTACAATTCTAATTTAAAAGTTTCAGATTCAATGATGGTTTGCACAAGTTTAACGTACATTTAAGGTTTCTGTTTATATGACGCATCTTAAAGGACTCTGTTAAAATAACGCAGCAGGAAGGTTTACGTTCAAATGACGGTGGTTAAATGTTTATTGATGAATGGTAGATTTAGATGGTAGATTTACTGTGTCTTCACCAACAATTGGAAAACAGTGACCGCCCCACGGTATCTTCACTACCACTGAGGTTACACTAACTGCATTACTATATCATTAAAATCATGATCAGAATATCTTCCTTACTGTATCTTCACCAACAATTGGAAAACAGTGACCACCTCACGGTATCTTCACTACCACTGGGATTACAATAACTTCACAACTATATCCTTAAAATTCTATTAGAGTTACTGTATCTTCATAAACAACAGGACAACAGTGACTGTCATACTGTATCTTCACTACCATTGAAATTACAATAAATGCATTACTATATCCATAAGACTGGATTAGAATAACTTTCTTAATATATCTTCACTAACCACTGGACAACAGCGACCGCTCAACTGTATCTTCACTACAACTGAGATTACAGTAACTGTATTACTATATCATTGAAACTGGATTAGAATACCTTACTGTACCTTCACCAACAATTGGAAAACAGTGACCACCCCACGGTATCTTCACTACCACTGGGATTACAGTAACTTCACAACTATATCCTTAAAACTGGATTAGAGTAAGTTACTGTATCTTCACAAATAACTAGACAACAGTGACCGTCATACTGTATCTTCACTACCACTAAAATTACAGTAAATGCATTACTATATCCATAAGACTGGATTAGAATAACTTTCTTAATATATCTTTAATAACAACTGGACAACAGCGACCGCTCAACTGTATCTTCACTACTACGGAGATTACAGTAACAGCATTTCTATATCCTTGATACTCGATTCAAATAACTTCCTGATTATATCTTCACTACCAACTGGAGTATAGTCACTTTATTCATATACCTCCAATACAGTGTCTTACATTGCCAGTAGTGTACATATAACAAATATATATTAATATATTCCCAGTCTGGGTTGTCATACACACAGTACGTAAAGAAGAGGTTATTTCTTATATTTGCTCTCGTTCTCCCAGTCTCCCCAAAGATCCAATACCAAACGTCATTGACCAAAGAAAGTCTCAGTCTATCTTTCGTGATTTTTGTTTGAAACATATAACTTCACTACTATGTGAGAGTTGAAATTCACCATATTTCCGTAAGTATCCAGGATATACTTTGTAATGACTGGCTTTCATTTTGTTCAGGTTAAGAGTTGGAGATTATCGATAGTAATGACAGACACAATCGATCATATGGAAAGGCCAAGGGTTTTGGAAATGGAACCAAAGCCCCAAAGAGATTCCCGAAGAAGACGACGACGACCACGACGACCACGATCACACAACCAGCAGAGAGTGGACCATTCCACATATACCCAGGATTATGAAATAGGAGAACAATACACGACCATGGAGGTTCCAGAAGAAACTGCAATGGTGCCTGACATGGGGCCATTCCCATCACAACCTGACATGGTACCATTCCAACCACACTCTGACATGGTAGTATTCCCACAATCCCCTCACGTGTTCCAGGGTCATATAGAAAGTCCAGGGGTTTTGGAAATGGAACCTACGCCCCAAAGAGATCCCCGAAGAAGACGACGACGACGACGACGACGACCACGCCACCAGCAGAGCGTGGACCATTCCACATGTCCCCAGGGTTATGAAATAGGAGAACAACACACGACCATGGAGGTTCCAGAAGAAACTCCAATGGTGCCCTTGGAGGTTCTCCCACCACCCCCTCCGGAAGAAGTAGTCCCACCACCCCGTCCCCGGGAACTTCCTACACCAACCTGTTCCCAGGAACTTCTCCCTCTACCCCGTTCCGTGGAAATTCTCCCTATACCCCGTCCCCTGGTTCTACTCCCACTACTCCGTTCTCGCCAACTTCCACCACCCCTTACCCCGGAACTTCTCCCACCACCCACTCCCTTGGTTATCATCCCACCATCCCGTCCCCTGGCTCTCCTCCCACCAACCAGAACCAGTCACCTGGATCTCCTCCCACTACCTTTTCCCCTGCTTCTCCCAGCACCCCGTCTCTTGGCTCTACTCCCACCACCCCGTCTATTGGCTATACTCCCAGCACCCCGTCGCCTGGCTCTACTCCCACCACCCAGTCGCTCGGAAATCCCAATACTCCTGTCCCCAGGGAATACTTCCACCACCCCGTCCCCTGGCACAACTACCACTACCCCTGTCTTCCGCCTCGACCTTGGAGTTTCCGGAGAAGCCTCCAGAGTTGACTGCTGCCATGGTCCTAGTGAGTGCAGAAAAAAGCCTCGCTCCACTTTCCGACGTACCTTATCCCGTTGTCTCAGGTGGCTCGGCAGGATCACTTGTCCCTGTTGTGTTAGACGTCCTCGGGTTTCTGGTCATTGAGAGCCAGGCAGGCACTGACACCTTTTAGTTATCCCCAACGCCATGACCTGGCAGCTAAAATGGATATTTCATTTCTAAAATGGCTGTAAATATATGCTGTAGCTGCAGTGAACAGAGAAACTCGACTGTGTCATATACACCTCAGCTGCAGTGAACAGAAAAAAAATGACAAGACATATGCATATGCAATCTTGCCACAGTCAACAGAGTAGGTCATACGTATCTATCTACCTATCTATCTATCTATCTATCTATCTATCTATCTATCTATCTATCTATCTATATTTCTATCTTTCTATTTGTCCATAACTCTGATACCTATTCCCATCAGGAACTTCCATCAAGGGGGTGGCCTCAGCAAAAGTCTCCACTTAACTCTGTCCTTACTTGCCTCTCTCGCATATACCATTACACACGTTCTTCCACTATTTCTCTTCCACTCTATGGACTTCCTTTCACACCAACCCTTCTCTTACATTCTCTTTCCTCATGTCACAGGTGGTCTTCCTCTCACATCAACCCCTTTAACTCTACTATCACACATTCTGTAAACGGCACATCTTCCATTCCAACCACGAGCCCAAACCACCTCAAAGTATGTTTCACCTAGTCTACCACTCCACAATTTATTCCGTTTACATTCCCTGTCATACCAGATCTCTCATACACCCCCTCATTTCATATCTCACTCCATCTAGTCATACCACATGCTCCTATCATATCGTGTTTCATTTTCCCTGTGGACTCATATATATATATATATATATATATATATATATATATATATATATATATATATATATATATATATATATATATATATATTTTGCTTTGTCGCTGTCTCCCGCGTTTGCGAGGTAGCGCAAGGAAACAGACGAAAGAAATGGCCCAACCCACCCCCATACACATGTATATACATACGTCCACACACGCAAATATACTTACCTACACAGCTTTCCATGGTTTACCCCACACGCTTCACATGCCCTGATTCAATCCACTGACAGCACGTCAACCCCGGTATACCACATCGATCCAATTCACTCTATTCCTTGCCCTCCTTTCACCCTCCTGCATGTTCAGGCCCCGATCACACAAAATCTTTTTCACTCCATCTTTCCACCTCCAATTTGGTCTCCCACTTTTTGAAAAAGAAGACATTGAATGGAGAAATTACTGAGGTAATCTCCAAAGATGATTACTGGACTGAGAAACAAATTCAGAGAGCAGATTAAACGACTTAAATCCATTCAGCTTTACGGAAAAGAAGTTTAAGAGATCCTATACAGGTATATGAAGTTATTGTAATGGCATCCCTTTAAGCTTGATATTTTTACTTCCTGTAACTAGTTCCATCAATTAAAACAATATTCAGCATTGTGATTTAAGTGACTGAATTTAGGATGCATTTGGATCTGTCAAAAATTGTATCTAGCAAATACTTCAACTTTCAACTGACCCATTCTATCTTTTTTATTCATTTCATCTCAGTTTATCATCTTCCTGTTACTGTTTAATATTAACAGTAGCCCGTCTACGTAGTTGGGGCTCTGAAGCAAAGGAAAGTTTTTCTAGCCTAGATTAGGTTAGCATCTAAACCAAACCTAAATGACCTTACCTCAGAAATATGTTCAGACAGTACCTTCTGAAAATATTTCTTAAGGTAAGGTCGTGGGGATTAGTTTAGGTGCTAACTAAACCTTGACTAGAAAAAGTTTGCTTTAAAGCCACAACTAGTTGAAAGACCTACTTTAAGTGGTGATATTGGAATTCATTTGCTCCAGTGTGCTCCTCCGTCCGTTTGTTTTATGTCCATCTAAAGATGCATACGTTCAATTTTTGATGTAGATTGATTTCCTATCTTAGTTTCGTCTACGGAATTCTACGTCCTCAGTTCAGCACACCATTGTGGTAATGAAGGGAAAGTCACCACATTCATATGCCGAGTGCACGTAGCTTATCCCACCTCGTTAGAGAGAAAACTTACCTGTATATGAATTAATGAACGGGCAAAGAGAAGACAAAACTCTAATACACATTTATTATACAACTATATAATTCATATCATATACATTATCACATTTCCTGCACTTTCCATCACAAATTTGCTGAGGTCATAGCCTTGAAGTTACCATTACCTTACAACCTTAAGGATGGTGGTCTACAACACCTCTAGATTGATGGAGAAAACGAAAAGTTTCGTTTTACTATTAAGACCACAGAAATGCGGTAATTCCACTTCACTAACACTAACTACTAGTTATTTTACTTGTTGATTTTCACGGCTAAGATTTTCATCCTCTGAGCGAAGCCATACAATAATCGTCCTTATCTACTCTGAGCATTGGATAGCCTCCTGATGATCAAGATTGCTGTTTTGGTTGTCCGTTTCCCTTGTTACTGCTGCGCCTCACTGCACACCTTACATGAGTGCCTTCCACAGTATTAGGGACAGCTGCTGGGCCTCACTGTAGCTACTTCTGGGACGGTTGCCAATCTTCCTCGTATTCCCTCATGACCACAGCGCCAAACCGACTCCCGCCATCAGGCCGAAACGCACAAACATTTCTGACAAAATTGAGACAACCGCTTTCGCGTCAGTTTTGACACCAAGTGAATTTATACGACAATTACGCTCAAGATGCTTGGTTTTTCGTTCATGGATTGAACAGAAGCAACCAACGATGGTTGCTACTGCCCAATCCATGAAGTCCCCCCCACCACGGAAAGGTAACCAAGCTTCGGGGGGGATGGGTGTTTACCCTGACGCCAACGGAGAAACTCAGTACAATATTTTCATTATAACTTTCCTTAATCTTGAAAAATGAATCAATGAGAGGGATGAATAGCCCCAGTCATATGAAGATTGGCTAACCGAGTCCTTGCGCAAAGTGATTTCTTTGAGGGTTGCTTTATGGAAGGCACGGTAGCGTCGGAAGAGTTTCATTTTTTCGTTGAAGACGAAGGAAATTATCCCCGTGAATTTATGTATTTTTTTTTTTTGGGGGGGGGGATAATGTTCCCATATTTTTTCTTTCTTTGTTTTTCAACTTTCCTACGTAGATATTATGTGTCATCCACTACTGGGAGAAAGCCAGACTTCCGCCAGATTAACGTAATCCTTGGCGAGGCGAAACTAAAGTTGTCTTGGTGTTGGTTCCTCAGTGATAACCCAAACACAAACACAAACACACCTCCAGTGTCCACTCTAGGGCCGTGTTCTCCTGCAGCACCAGCAGGAAGAAAGAACTCAGGTTCCTCACCAACTGAATCTTTTGGCACGGGGAGCGTGAGTCATCTCGACACGCCTTTTAACGCCCGTACGAAGTGCGGAGTGCAGTCGGTCTGTAACGTAGGACATGTCATGTGTTATTGGTCCCAGTCGGTCTAGAACGCTGGGCCTGACATGTGTTGGGGGACCAAGTCGGTCTTGAATGGTGGGCCTGACGTGTGTTGGGGGACCAAGTCGGTCTTGAATGGTGGGCCTGACAGGTCTTGAGACCTGCCATGTCTCCCTGAAGGTGGGCCTGACAGTGTGGTGGGCTGCATTTCCTCATGGATGGTGGGTCTGGTAGGGAGTGTGGGCTGCAGCGCCACTTGAGTGGGCGAGGTCACTTGGTCAGCATCAGTGGGACGGTGAGGTTTCACTTTTGCACAGCGACCGTTGACGGAGAGTGGTGTCACGTCGGCAAGAAGTGCCTTCTTGTAGGAGGCATAGCAGGAGTACTGGATGACGGCAATCCCGCGGTGGTTCTCGTAGGTCGTGTAGGACTGCATGTCGAAGCGAACGATGTCGCCGAACTGCTTGAAGAATTCCCAGACGTTCGTCCTTGAGATTTTGTATGGAACGTTGACGACCCTGATGGTATACCTCTGCAGGACGGTTTTGAGAACCCCCTGCAACTGCTCGTTGGTGGGCACGATGACATGTATGTCGTCATCATCGCAGCCCAACTCATCTATATGTGGGAGTCGGGTCTCGTGTGGTGGACGGTCCAGCAAATCCTCCTCATCGTGGAAAGGCAGGTAGGCCTGGTCAAGGAGGGCGACCCAGAGCACCTGCTGCTGCTCGACCACCTCCACAACTGAGCTTTTTGCAAAATCTTCCATGTTGAAGATACTATGATTACGTTGTGCACTTTACGAAGTAACCTCGGTTATCCTTGTATGTCCACAAATATAGTGAGTCTATATTGATATGGAAAAATATAGTAAGGTACCCCCATGCTCTAATATCCCACATAGAAATAAAAGCATAGTCGACTTCATACAAACAAAAGCATGTCGACTTCGGCGATTTTGAATGCAGAGACCATCTAAAATATTGTAGGTGGGTTAATGGTTGTTACATGGTGACCAGGGGTACAGGTGAATGGGACAGACTGGATATAGTGAAGATCGATAGGTGGGACAGACAGGGTATAGTGAACATCCATAGATGGGACAGACTGGGTACAGTGAAGATTGATAGATGGGACAGACAGGGTATAGTGAATATCCATAGATGGGAGAGACAGGGTGTAATGAAGATGCATACATGGGACTGACAGGGTACAGTGAAGATTCGTAGATGGGACAGACAGGGTATAGTGAAGATCCATAGATGGGACAGACAGGGTATAGTGAAGATTGATAGATGGGACAGGCTGGGTATAGTGAAGAACCATAGATGGGACAGATAGGTATAATGAAGATGTGCAAATGGGACACACATTATAATGAATTGATTGATGGGACAGACAGGGTATAGTGAAGATCCATAGATGGGACAGGCTGGGTGCTAGGTATAGTGAAGATCCATAGATGGAACAGAGGTTATAGTGAAGATGTGTAGACGGGACACACATTATAATGAATTGATTGATGGGACAGACAGGGTACAGTGAAGATTGATAGATGGGGCAGGCTGGGTATAGTGAAGATCCATAGATGGGACAGAGGGCATAGTGAAGATGTGTAGATGGGACACACATTATAATGAATTGATTGATGGGACAGACAGGGTATAGTGAAGATCGATAGACGGGACAGACAGGGTATAGAGAAGATCCATAGATGAGACAGGCTGGGTATAGTGAAGATCGATAGATAGGACAGACAAGGTATCGTGAAGATCGATAGATGGGACAGACAGGGTATAGTGAAGATCGATAGATGGTGGCAGACAGGGTATAGTGAAGATCGATAGATGGGGACAGACAGTGTATAATGAAAATAAACAGATGGGACAGATTGGTTATAGTGATCGATAAATGGGACAGACTGGTTATATTGGCGATCGATAGATGGAAATGTTGGCACAAACAAACAATGGCCAGGTGGTCCTGAGTAGCAGATCTCTGTTACTTGCAGGCCAGAACTTAATGATGGTGAGAGATAATGGTGTCTCCCTCTGTAGTGAACATGATATTGAGAGATAATGGTGTCTCCCTCTGTAGTGAACATGATGGTGAGAGATAATGGTGTCTCCCTCTGTAGTGAACATGATGGTGAGAGATAATGGTGTCTCCTTCTGTAGTAAACATGATGGTGAGAGATAATGGTGTCTCCCTCTATAGTGAACATGACGGTGAGAGATAATGGTGTCTCTCCCTGCAGTGAACATGATGGTGAGAGATAATGGTGTCTCTCTCTGTAGTGAACATGACGGTGAGAGATAATGGTGTCTATGATTCGGTACGTAGAACTCACATGAGATTAATCAGATATATAATTATGAGCAGAAAAAGATGTTATCTATGTGTGATATGTAAGAGGAGGAAAACTACTCCCACACATCACATTTTACACACATTTCCACAGGACAAAGAAAGGTAAGGGGTATTGCTGTGATGGAATTCGTAAGACATTCATAAATATAAACGTAGGATGGGATAAATCTAAGACAAGTAGATAACAAACAACCACATTTTTCTACAAACTCAACAAAGACAAAGGCGAATTTTTTAGATATCAAGAAGTACATACCATATTTCCCCAATACCTACAGTTTTGTAATTAAAGAAAAAATATTCTTGAGCTTACTTATTGACGAGTCACTTATGCTAGTTAACTTTGTTTTCAAGCTCATTATTGTTAGAGTATTTCCCATCATCTCTTATCTGCATAATCACTTCATCAGGATCATTAGGCTTACGTGGACCAATTACAGGATATGTATGTATATATGTTGCTTTAATGTTAAAGAATGAAATATGTCCTGGTTGATATGGCATGATTGTTGATGAATCCGTCCAGTTGAATTGGTCCCTAACATTGAGTTTAATGTTACCTATATATGTTATTGCTCATAGTTGTCTGAAGTCGTGCGTACAATACTTTACCCTTGGGAAAAACATGAAAAACAAGTTTTGGATTATTTTCTTTATTCTTTTTTCAAACTGAAAACTCGCTGTAAAGTTTTCGTCAACAAACAGACAGCTAGACAGCGCAAGGGTAATTAGTACAACCAGCTGTTGACAACGCGCACAATTAAGCAGCCATTGCTCACGCGAGATTACTCCTGCTTTCCTGCTTTTCTTATATAGTGTTTGTATCATTACGTAAACACACACATACACACACACACACACACACACACACACACACACACACACACATATACACACACAGACACAGACACACAAACACACACACCCACACACACACACACACACACACACACCATTATATTTCCACTACAAGCTACATTACACTCTCCACTAGAGGCAATTCTGCCCAGCGTACACCCTCTACCGCAACCTGCCATCATCACTATATTGATGTTTCATCTTCACTACACTAGTGCTTCAACTTCACTATGTTAATGTATCATCTAGGATATCAGATCAATGAGGAAACGATAGTCGACTATATTTTTGTGTGGCTTCACTATATTTTTGCAAGTGCTGGTCTATGAAAGTTTACTTCGTCAAGTAAATCACTCATCTCACCAGATCGCAGAAATGACTCACGTCCGCGCTGCCCATCGGTACCCTGGCAAGGAATCCTTCCTTGAATTTTTCGAGGCTCACATCCAGCAAACCGGGGCTGTTAAAGATTGTATAAGCCGAACTGAGCTATATTTGCGATACTGTGAATTCTGCGAAGGGTTCGGGTACGAGAAAGCTGCCGTCCTGAACGTCGGGAGAACACTGGGACGGTGGGGCATCAAGGCAGATCGCAGACTTGGAGGACGCAACGGCCGCCACCAGGAGTACGCCTACACCAGAATTGCCTGGTTGTCCGGCAGTGAGGGCCTGGCCCAGGGAGGAAAGCGGTGCCTTCCAGAATGCCAAAGGCCTTCCAGGAAGAGATCACGTCTGGATATCGAACCCGTGCACGAGAGAGTAGTGGTGAAGATCCAGACTCGGCATCAAGATGATGATGACCTGTGCGAAGGCGGACCCAGCGAGGAAACTGGTGTAGTTGACACAGGAGCAGCCGCCATCCCCATCAATGTTTCTTTGGCTCCCACCAAACAACGGGGCAAAGTGATGCCTACCACTGAATTGGTGACCTTGATCCCCTACTTCTATGGGGATGAATCAGGCTTGGTGGATCCTGACGTACTCGTACTGGTCGTCGATGAAGACCCTGATGTGTCCGTCGCTGTGACTGGAGGATCTGCAGCACCTGCAGCAGCAGCCGACCCTAAAGTTGAGGCGGCCGTGTTGAAGATTAAAGTCCACACCACCAACATTCATCCCTGAAATTCCTTAAAACTTAAGTTCCCGTCCCTGAGATCGGAGAAGCTGCTCCTCCTCCAGCAGTCGACCCTGTTATACCCGGTCCTCAGAAGACACTTCCTATGGCAAAAGTTTTCATTCAGTTGCAAATTATTGACAAACTATTGTACGAATGAAGCGGTTATCATAAAGGATCAAATCGTTAGGAAAAGTTCCTAACATTTATCAGTCCCATCTACTGGGATGAAAAAAAAAATAAAAAAGATACATCCATTCTGTTGGTTGCCATAAACATGGCACAAATGGACCCTAAGTCGAACTGCTGACCTCCTAGTGGTAGGGTCCGGGCAACTTTGAGGGAACATTAACCTTCAAAGGCTAACAGCAGTCGCACAAAAACAATAAAGATTAATCATTATTAGTCATTTACAATAATCATAGACGATGGTTATAGCCTCGCCCATTTATCATCTCATTCTCTGTGAACGAAATCATAGGCGACTCTGATTGCACCTGCATCTACCAAGTTTACCTATTTATTCAACCATCTATCTATCTGTCTATCGTCCTTGTTTGAAGATTTTCTGTATCATGTAAATCTCAGCCATTGAAATGTCCTGAGATCAATGTCGAAGAAGTGAACAAAAGAATTCTAGTTTGGACTGAAATACTTAGCCCCGTTTTTGCACATTTTCTCACCATTTATCCACCATTCATTCCCCTTAAGGATCTACGAACTATCTTCAGAGTTGTATTACAAATATATGAAACATGTCACCAACTCACTGTTTTGTTCATATTTCTTGCTATATTACATCTGTCAGTTTCTAAATGCAATCATCGGATGATTATGGCTGTGTCTACACACTCCCGCCATCTGCCCAACCTGGTACATATGATCATTTAAACTCTGACATTTTAACAAATTGTGTCAAAACGACTCCATGAAACGCGAACTTAAAATTTATCCATTTAACTCCCTCATTCATTAACGAACATGTAAACATTATCATTTGAACGTAAATCTTCCAGCTGCATTATGTCAACAAAGTCCTTTTAGATACGTCATTAGGTTAGGTTAGGCTAGGTTAATTAACCTCGTCAATTAAACACTTTAATACTACCATGCAACAGTGAACTTTTACACACCGTCATATTGCAGCTGTTGTATGAAATGCTTCACATAACTAAAGAATTTTAAAGTGAATTATTTTAACGATATTTTTGGAATTCTGCACTTTAAGATGAACCTTTAAATTCTGACTGTAGAGGTACACATGGCCTTTAAATTCCACCGGAGCAATGGAAGTCTGTACAATTAATTTAGCTCTGCCACTGAACGCGAACTTTTAAATTTAGCTGGGCGGCCTCTCATTCCCTGGCTGCCATTCATACTTTGTCCTTTTAAAATGTGTGTTTATATCGCTCTCATTCACTCTTAATTTCGATCGTCTCTGATATTTCAGTCGTAAAATTTGTTCATGTTCCCATATTGCTTTAGTTAAGGTTTATGGTTAAACCTAAAGATTCTACAGTGTTTACAGTGACGGAGCCACCTGTATGTTGTACCAGACAACCGGTAATGTGTGATGACTGACGTCTACAGTGACGGAGCCACCTGTATGTTGTACCAGACAACCAGTAATGTATGGTGACTGACGTCTACAGTGACGGAGCCACCTGTATGTTGTACCAGACAACCGGTAATGTATGATGACTGACGTCTACAGAGAGGGAGCCACCTGTATGTTGTACCAGACAACCAGTAATGTATAGTGACTGATGAATACAGTGACGGTGTAGGACTCACGCACACTACCATTAATTTTTCATTAGCTATTTGTTATTATCATTTTACTGTGAGTTACATAGATGCATGTTGCCACGGGCTCACTGTTCCCACGGGCTACTGTTAATCAGGATGTTTGAACACGTAAGAGCTGATCTGTTGTTTGAACACGTAAGATCTGATCTGTTGTTTGAACTCGTAGTTGAATGGGTGTTGACGGACTCCCATATAACCCCTGCCAGTGTGACCTGAGGAGACACACTGGCCAGCATCGTCACACTGTTCACTAGAGTGTGTCGTAGTGTGTCATAAGACTATAGCCCAGAGTACTACAGATGGACGTACACGTTTTGTTGTAATAAATCTACAAAGGCCGCCTGATCTTCATTGAGTACCACAGACGAAGAAGACCTGATTTTCTTCCTATCAACTCAACCTTACAGAGAAGGATTGGAGGAGGTTCATAGGTCTTGGGTGGGGTCAACGCTGGTGCTTCATTGTCAATCAAGCAAAATAAGTAAGATAATTATCGAGGAAAGATAGATTTTTATGTGTTGATTTTAACGATCAGTGACCTATGAGTAAGGTCATAAGTTTTGCTTGATTTAGAAAAGGTATAAACCGTCATAACATTAATTATTTCTTGATACTGATGACTTAACCAAACAAATCTGTTGCATTTGGACATCAATGATAAGGATATTTCAGTGTGTTTATGTTAATCTGTACTACTCGCAGCTCAATGAAATTCATTTAATCAAGGGCATAAATTTCAGGATGAGTAATGCAATCTATTGGTCACTGATACAAGTAATGCAAAATGTTTTTCAAACTTAAAGGATTATAAGAACGCATGCAAAGTGAAATTATGGATTCTGATCTCATGATCTACTGTTGATAAAATTTGTAAACAATTCACTTTCTTACCCACATAATAACGAAATAATGAAAGTCACACCAAAATAAATATTTCATGCAGTTTCAAGGAGAAACAAACTAGCTCAACTAAATACTTTAAACAACGTGGCAACATGAGGAAAAGAGAAAAGCTTTGGAATTGTTTTACATCTTGTACGACAATGTTACTTCACAATAAGAGTATTCTCTTAAACAGGGTCATCTTGGGGCTCAGAGAGGCCATTCCTTTCAAATTACAGTTTGGAAACAACACACAAATATATAAGGTCATTCCTTTCAAATTACCGTTTGGAAACTACACACAAATATATAAGTACGACTGGAAAACTTAGGTAGGCTAAACATTAATTGAAAATATCAGGGGAGACCCATTATGAAGAAGAGCAAAGTAACTTGTCAACTTTACCTTTTACAGCAGATAATATCTGAAGAATTAATTTCAATGAGTCCTTAACTTTACAGAGATGCAGAAGTGTCTTGTTCCTCTGAAAAATATAAAGAACAAAATGCTAATCAGCAGCGTAGTTACAAGAGGATGGAGGGTAGGCCCCAGGAACCACCGACTGTTTAGGGTTTTTATGATATCCAATTCTGCCTAGCTCCTAGGTTGCCATCCAGTCAATTTGGCCGTGATAATCTTGGCAAATCTATCCCCAAGGGTCCCAAATATCTAAACGCCAGTGGTAAATAGCACCTCGACTTAACTCAAAATATCACATATTGTTTACTTGACACTTATAGAGCCTAGCTTTCATGTGGTAATCAATAAGATTTGAAAAAGAACTTTGTCTAAATACAACACAAACACTTTAAACAGCTAATGTTAGAAATGAAAAGAAAAGTACTAATCAATAATAACAAATATAAACAAACCTGTAACTTTTATTCTGTCCCTTACCACCATGCATGTCTGTTCAAACAAAACAAACTGACCAAAAATAATTCTTTATGAACTTCTCGATTAACTAGAATTTCCCAAGAAACAATAACATATAAGAAAGTTTTAGTCTGCAAACAAAACAAATACTTAAAACAGCTAACACAAAAGTAAAAAATAGATATCATAAATGATCATAAATTAAAGCCAGTAACTATCAATAGCTGTCGCTTACACTCACGAATGGCTGACCCGTACCATATTTTGGTCTTCCGCTTCACGTACAAATCTTGACCTATAACAATTCTAAATTATAATTACTATAATATTCTTTAATCATTATATTACAATTTTCTTATGTTAATAATTAGTATAACAAACAAACAAAAACTGTAGAACTATCAGAAGACAAATTTCAGGCAGCAACTATGAACAAGCGGGAAGGTTTGATCATTTCTCTCCTGCTCCTGCCTCTCTCTCCGTCTCCCATATGGCCTTCCCATACACCAAGACGATATATATATATATATATATATATATATATATATATATATATATATATATATATATATATATATATATATCTGGCCAATTCCCTGGTCAACTTTGTTAAAGTAGGTTGCATAAAATATACAAAATCACTAACCTCATTACAGGTTACTATAATATAAGAAATAATTTCATAGATTTTTGTTTATACTCCATAGAATTGAGACACTTTAAAAGCCTAGCTTGTATACTAAGATATTCATCCTCTGAGCGAAGCCATACAATAATCGTCCTTATCTACTCTGAGCATTGGATAGCCTCCTGATGATCAAGATTGCTGTTTTGGTTGTCCGTTTCCCTTGTTACTGCTGCGCCTCACTGCACACCTTACATGAGTGCCTTCCACAGTATTAGGGACAGCTGCTGGGCCTCACTGTAGCTACTTCTGGGACGGTTGCCAATCTTCCTCGTATTCTCTCATGACCACAGCGCCAAACCGACTCCCGCCATCAGACCGAAACGCACAAACATTTCTGACAAAATTGAGACAACCGCTTTCGCGTCAGTTTTGACACCAAGTGAATTTATACGACAATTACGCTCAAGATGCTTGGTTTTTCGTTCATGGATTGAACAGAAGCAACCAACGATGGTTGCTACTGCCCAATCCATGAAGTCCCCCCCACCACGGAAAGGTAACCAAGCTTCGGGGGGGATGGGTGTTTACCCTGACGCCAACGGAGAAACTCAATACAATATTTTTATTATAACTTTCCTTAATCTTGAAAAATGAATCAATCAGAGGGAACAATAGCCCCAGCCATATGAAGATTGGCTAACCGACTCCTTGCACATTGTGTAGAAAGTGATTTCTTTGAGGGTTGCTTTATGGAAGGCACGGTAGCGTCGGAAGAGTTTCATTTTTTCTTTGAAGACGAAGGAAATTATCCCGTGAATTTATGTATTTTTTTTTGGCGGGATAATGTTCCCATTTTTTTTTGTTTTTCAATGTCCCTATGTAGATATTATGTGCCATCCACTACCGGGAGAAAGCCAGACTTCCGCCAGATTAACGTAATCCTTGTCGGGGCGAAACTAAAGTTGTCTTGGTGTTGGTTCCTCAGTGATAACCCAAACACAAACACAAACACACCTCCAGTGTCCACTCTAGGGCCGTGTTCTCCTGCAGCACCAGCAGGAAGAAAGAACTCAGGTTCCTCACCAACTGAATCTTTTGGCACGGGGAACGTGTGTCATCTCGACACGCCTTTTAACGCCCGTACGTGGTGCGGAGTGCAGTCGGTCTGTAACGTAGGACATGTCATGTGTTATTGGTCCCAGTCGGTCTAGAATGCTGGGCCTGACATGTGTTGGGGGACCAAGTCGGTCTTGAATGGTGGGCCTGACACGCGTTGGGGGACCAAGTCGGTCTTGAATGGTGGGCCTGACAGGTCTTGAGACCTGCCATGTCTCCCTGAAGGTGGGCCTGAGAAGTGGGATGGGCTGCATTTCCTCATGGATGGTGGGTCTGGTAGGGCGTGTGGGCTGCAGTGCCACTTGAGTGGGCGAGGTCACTTGGTCAGCATCAGTGGGACGGTGAGGTTTCACTTTTGCACAGCGACCGTTGACGGAGAGTGGTGTCACGTCGGCAAGAAGTGCCTTCTTGTAGGAGGCATAGCAGGGGTACTGGATGACGGCAATCCCGCGATTTTTCTCGTACGTGGATGCAGCCAGGATACTTCTCCGTGGTGGGGCTCGCTTCGTGGTTGGTGGATGTGGCCCTCCCCGCCACATGGTCACAGTGGTTGACCTATTTTACGTCAACACATTACGAGGTCAACCTTCACCAAATCCATATGGCGTTCATACCAGCTTCACCCATATTCCATTTCCTCCAATTCCACTTCTGGGTATTCCACCTCCATATCCACACAGCCAAATTCCACTCCATCCATGACTTCCACGTCCGGGTATTCCACCAATTCCACTCCATCCATCTCTTCAACGTCTGGGTATTCCACCTCCATATCCACACAGCCAAAGTCCACTGCATCCATCACTTCCACGTCTGGGTATTCCACTTCCATGTCCAAACAGCCATAGCCCATGTCAAATACATGGACATATTCAAATTCCATCTCCTGGACAAAGGAGGATCGTCCTACTTCCTTGGTGAACATTATTGTATTGAAGTGTTCGAGGAAAGGTTGAGGGAGCTTGCAAGGCGGAGCAGAGATGTTCACTCGACAGAGGTCACAGCTCAAATGATGCTCTCGGTCCCGGCTCCCGCCCTTATATAACCTGGGAACTGATCATATCCTAGCATAGCTTAATATAGAGAAGTCTAATATAGTGAAGTCAATACTTTAATACAGTTAAGTTTATTTCTCAATAGTTTAATACATGTGCCTAACAACAGTTCCTTCACCCGTACAATGTCCCATCACAGAACACAAGGATTGTCATTATAATTCGTTTTTATCAGCAGAAATTAGATTAAAGTGACTAAAGATAAGTGGTTTAATATGTTATGTGTGTTCTCTGTCATCATAAAGATGGCCATCTACCCTGATGTGTAAAGAAAACATCAATTTTGCCGAGGCTGTGGTGAAGATAAGAACACAATGATATGATAATGTGGTCATACAATGGTGTAGTCAAGATGTTGTGTTAGAACTATGTAGTGAGATGGGAGTGTAGTGAAGAGGAGGATTTAGTGAAAATATATATGTTTCTTCACGCTGAGCCATTCCATATAGATGAATATATCTATAATCTAATTGCGGTAAATTACCATATGACTTTAACGGCACCAGCCAGCAGGAAAAATGTCGGATATAGGAGTGACTGAATATTTTGTCGGGTACAGAAATAATTGAATATTTGGTACGATCGATCAAAATGCTTTTTATAGGCAAATAATTTCTGATTTTTCAAATGATTTTTTCCATCTGTTGGAACTGGTGTAAGTAATCAAAGATATGAAAACCGATGGAAAAGTTCAGTTTAACGCTTTTACGAATGTCTTGCTGCGTGTTTGGGAAGAGCAGTAAACTACAGGAATATATTGGTCTAATGTCCCCTGCTCGTCCAACAGCAGATATTGTATGGTCTGAGACATTATTTCTGGTGGAGGTGGATTCTCTCCGGCATTGCGTAAATCACTTCCACAAACTTGCGCCATTTTGCACAAATACAGATCCGATATGATGCATTTCTCAGCTCTGTTACGTTATGGACCCTATTCATCCTAGCCTAACCTAGCCTAAATAAAAAAGTGTGGAATAATGTGCAACATTTCTCCTTCATTACAAGTGATAATAAACCTAGGCTATACAGCAACCAGGAACGTCCATATTTGTCTAACTTCTCACATGTCTGTGTCATCTGTCTGCAAACATGTCGACCATTACCATGAGGGCGATTGCGGCTTTTGATTTTGAATATCACACGTTTCCTCTTTGCCGTGAGATCTTCATACTTAAATAAAATGGTGGGCCGTAAGAAATATATGTCCATCGAAGGTCAACTATATGGCTCAGTTCCATCATCAGTTTCTAAGAAAACTGAAAAGGTGAGGTCCCACCGAGATTCGAACTCGGATTGCTGGATTTAGAGTCCAGAGTGCTAACCCTTACATCATGGGACCTGATAAGAAAAGATGTGATTTCATCTAAATGTTTTACATATAATTAACCAGAGGCCATTCCTCCCTCCCTGCCTGCAGGGTTCAAGGTTTTCTAGAAGGTTCTCGAAGATTCTGGTGAGGAGCTGCCATTGAGAGGACGTTGTTATACCTCATTATCATTGATTTTGTTGACTTTCCGATATAGAAAGGTAGATAGATAGATCGATAGATTGGTAAAAGTATAAATATTTAGATAGATCGATAGGTACGTAAGGCTGTATATGTTAACTTTCACAGAAATCATTGATATCTGCGTTATTCTGCAAGAAATACATGTACTTGGATGTAGTGATAATATGAGTTAGGTATAAGACCAGTCGTGTTGAGGTTGTAGTGATTGTGACCATTGACTTCAACCGCAAGGGTGTAGTGATGATAAAGTTGTAGTGAAGATAAATCTTGAAGAAGGTCATAATGTTCTTGTGAGTACAAGGATCCATCGTATATGAGTACTTCCTACCTGAAAGTCAACAATTACAAAATGGATATAACAACGTCCTCGGACAACCAACTACAAACACCAACCATAGAGTGAACCTGACTGTCACCTAACGACGACCTCTCAAAGGTAATGATCTTACCAGAATCTTCGAGAACCTTCTAGAAAACCTTGAACCCTGCAGGCAGGGAGGGAGGAATGGCCTATGGTTGATTATATGTAAAACATTTAGATGAAATCTTTACTAAATACACCTCAATATTTTTGGCTCAAAACTGCTATGAAAGTTCACTACACTAAAGTTCATCTCAAATTCATCATATGTTCACTACACCTTTGTGTTCACCCTTGTGTTCATTATGTCCTTACGTTTCTAAAGTATTGTATGTTAATTATATATCTATCTTATCTATATAACACAACTATGTAATTTAATCGTTTCTATCTTTACTAAATACACCTCCATATTTTTGGGTCAACACGGCTATGAAAGTTCACTACACTAAAGTTCATCTCAAATTCATTATATGTTTACTACACCATTTTGTTCATTATGTCCTCACGTTTCTCAACCACTGTATGTTAACTATGTATCTATCTTATCTACATAACACCACTATGTAAGTTAATCGTTTCTATCTCTACTAAACATACCTTCATATTTTTGTCTCAACACGGCTATGAAAGTTCACTACACTAAAGTTCATCTCAAATTCATTATATGTTTACTACACCATTTTGTTCATTATGTCCTCACGTTTCTAAACCACTGTATGTTAACTATGTATCTATTTATCTACATAACACCACTATGTAAGTTAATCGTTTCTATCTTTACTAAACATACCTTCATATTTTTGTCTCAAAACGGCTATGAAAGTTCGTGTGCCTACACAAATCTCATCAAAAGGACAATAACAAAATACCTTCCGTATGGACAGAGTTACTCGAATCGTCGAAACCCGGAGAAGGGCGAGTCAATGGGAGCGTCAACAGGCTATTGCGTGGCGTCGCCAGCACACCGTTCGTCGGGAACGTCGTCGCCCTCGACAGGAGCCTGCGGTGGACGAGCGGCAGGCGAGAGTGAACCGCATTGTTGCTGCCCGCAATGCTGCCGCTCTGCGGGAGAGACTTGGAGCTCGCGGGATACACATATTAGTCACCTGTGGGGAAGTAGTAGACTCCCCCACCATCGTTCCACAACCCACCCCCTTATCAACGGCAGTCGTGGCCCAACAAACCCACCCGCCAATTGCATCCCCCCATCCAGTCGTGGCTCAACAAACCTACCCACCAAATGCATCACCCCCACCAGTCGTGGCCCAACAAACCCACCCACCAGCTGCATCCCTCCCTCCAGTCGTGGCCGGTCTCAACTTGGAAGCATACCTCGCGGAATATATCCTCAGTGAGGTCCAGCTGCGTAACATTGAAGTATTTCGGGATATTGGAGAGGGTGCCGATGGATCAGTTCAGCTCGTGCGATACAACGCACAAGATATGGTCCTTAAAACATTGATAGACGAGGGCAAGAAGGACCCTCTCCTGCACGAAGCTGCCATTCACATCACCCTGGCCGGCGCTGGAGGGGCCCCATTGCTCAAGGGGCTGGCTTTCCATCCACCAAGACTCCTCATGTCCTACGCTGGGCAAGCCTACGAGAACTATCTGCAAGATAGCAGCGACCTGGAGGTTCTCCAGTCTCTCATCTCCATTGGCTACAGATTGATAGAAATTCATGATAAGGGGGTCATTCATGTTGATTTCAATGGGAATAACGTGACGGTCACCCAGACCGGCGATGGCCCAGTCTTCCACATCATCGACTACGGTCTGAGCGCTTACGCTGGCCAGGTGGTAACTGTATAAGCTGACCCACGCAGAAATAACTGGATTGCCCCCGAAATCATGCAGGTGAAGCCAATTTCTCCTGCTACCGACGTCTACTCCTTCGGGCGACTCATTGCAATATTGGTTGAGTATTTTCTTCAGGACGAGGGGGTCCGACACCGCCTGTGGCAGCTTGCCCAACGCGCCCTTGACAATGACCCACAGCACCGCCCCCGTCTGCTCTCCCTAGTCCGAGACTTGCAGGTCATCGCAGAGTCCTAACCAGATGGCAAATAAACCCACCCACCAACTGCATCCTCCCCTCCAGTCGTGGCCGGTCTCAACCTGGAAGCAGACCTCGCGGACTACATCCTCAGTGAGGACCAGCTGCGTAACATTGAAATACTTCGGGGTATTGGAGAGGGCGGCAATGGATCAGCTCAGCTCGTGCGATACAATGCACAGGATATGGTTCTTAAAACAATAATATATGAGGGCCAAAAGGACACTCTCCTGCACGAAGCTGCCATTCACATCACCCTGTCCGGCGCTGGAGGGGCCCCATTGCTCAAGGGGCTCGCTTTCCATCCCCTAAGACTCCTCATGTCCTACGCTGGGCAAGCCTATGAGGACTATCTGCAAGATTGCAGCGACCTGGAGGTTATCCAGTCTCTCATCTCCATTGGCTACAGACTGAAAGAAATTCATGATAAGGGGGTCATTCATGTTGACTTCAAGTACAATAACGTGACGGTCACCCAGACCGACGATGGCCCAGTCTTCCACATCATCGACTACGGTCTGAGCGATTACGCTGGCCAGGTGGTAACTGTATAAGCTGACCCACGCATACATTACTGGATGGCCCCCGAAATCATGCAGAGGAAGCCAATTTCTCCTGCTACCGACGTGTACTCCTTCTTGCAACTCATTGCAATATTGGGTGAGTCTTGTATTCAGGACCAGGTGGTCCGAGACCGCCTGTGGCAGCTTTCCCAGCGCACCCTTGACAGTGACCCACAGCACCGCCCCCGTCTGCTCTCCCTAGTCAGAGATTTGCAAATCATTGCGGAGTCCCAACCAGATACCACACACCACTGAGTGCACAGGCGAAGTTGGGAATAACCTTAAATCTACTCTTTAGTTCATGTCGTTTAGTTTCTACAGTACTTGGAAAAAACGAAGTTTTCGTTCAAAGAAAATATATCTCTATCAGTGCTTTACATCAAGGTCTGCTGGAGGTTTTCCCAATGCTGGTAGAGCATATGTCCAGCCGTAGTAATTGGCGTAAGATACAATATTGATGAAACCTATCTATCTATCTATCTCTGTAAGCATCTCTCTATCTGTCTATCTATTCCTTACACGCCTTTCACCCTCCTACATGTTCAGGCCCCGATCACTCAAAATCTTTTTCAATCCATCCTTCCACCTCCAATTTGGTCTCCCAATTCTCCGTTCCCTCCACCTCAGATACATATATCCAATTTTTTAATCTTTCCTTATTCATTCTCTCCATGTGACCAAACCAATTTCAATACACCCTCTTCTGCTCTCTCAAGCACATTCTTTTAATTACCACGCATCTCTCTTACCCTTTTATTACTTACTCGATCAAACCACCTCACACAATATATTGTCCTCAAACATCTCATATCCAACACATCCACCCTCCTCCGCACAAACCTATCTATAGCCCTCGCCTCGCAACCATATAACATTGTTGGAACCGCTATTCCTTCAAACATACCCATTTTTGCTTTCCGAGATCATGTTCTCGACTTCCAGACATTCTTCAAAGCTCCCAGAACTTTCACCCTACTCTGTAACTCACTTCCGCTTCCATGGTTCCATCCGCTGCCAAATCCACTCCGAGATATCTAAAACACTTCACTTCCTCCAGATTTTCTCCATTCAATTGACTCAGCCCTACTCTGCCTGATAACCTTGCTCTTATTCACATTTACTCTCAGCTTTCTTCTTTCACACACTTTACCAAACTCAGTCACCAGCTTCTGCAGTTTCTCACCCGATTCAGGCACCGCACTGTATCATCAGCGTACTACAACTGACTCACTTCCCTAGCTCTCTCATCCACAACAACCTGCATACTTGCCCCTCTCCAAAAACTCTTTTATTCACCTCCCTAACAACCCGATCCATAAACAAATAAAACAACCATGGAGACATCACGCACCCCTGCCGCAAACTGACATTCACTGAGAACCAATCACTCTCTTCTCTTCCTACTGGAACACATGCCTTATTTCCTTGATAAAAACTTTTCACTGCTTCTAGCAACTTGCCTCCCACACCATATATTCTTAATACCTTCCACAGAGCATCTCTATCAACTCTATCATATGCCTTTTCCAGGTCCATAAATGCTACATACAAATCCATTTGTTTATCTAAGTATTTCTTACGTACATTCTTCAAAGCAAACACCTGATCCACATATCCTCTACCACTTCTGAAACCACACTGCTCTTTCCCAGTCTGATGCTCTGTACATGCCTTGACCCTCTCGATCAATAAACCTCCTATAAATTCCCAGGAATACTCAACAAACTTATACCTCTGTAATTTGAACACTCACCTTTATCCCCTTTGCCTTTGTCCAATGACACTATGCATGCATACCGCCAATCCTCAGGCACTTCACCATGAGCCATACATACATTGAATATCCTCCCCAACCAATCAACAACACAGTCACCCCTTTTTTAATACATTCCACTGGTAAACCATCCAAACCCGCCGCCTTGCCGGCTTTCATCTTCCGAAAAACTTTCACTACCACTTCTGTTTACCAAACCATTCTCCCTGACCCTTTCACTTTGCACACCACCTCGAACAAAACACCCTATATCTGCCACACTATCATCTAACACATTCAACGAACCCTCAAAATACCCACTCCATCTCCTTCTCACATCACCAATACTTGTTCTTACTTCTCCATTAGCCTCCTTCACCGATGTTCCCATTTGTTCTCTTGTCTTACGCACTTTTTTTATTTCCCTCGATAACTTCTTTTATTCTCCCTAAAATCTAATGATACTCTTTTGCCTCAGACATATCCATCACAATCAGTTTTACAAAATTCAGTGATATAGAAATAAAGAATAATCATCTTTTATTCACATTTTGGCACTTAAGACATAAAGACACCAACCATTAGTGGTTCGCTTATGACGTAGGCACGAAAAACATTTCCACGTCGTGTTACATATTCCATAAGATAGACAGATGTGATCCTCACTGATAAGAACTTGATAAATATAAAAGTCCCCTCGCCGCATTACCATACTTTATGACAGAGGGGCAAATACCACTACTACCACTGATACTATCCTCAAAACACATACTCAGGAGCTACCACCACCGCTCGTCCTTTCTCATAACACACACTAGAACTACCACCACCACTCTTACGTTTCTCATACCACACACATGAACTGCTATCATGAGCGACCTTCTCATACCACAAACAGAAAAACTATCACAATCACTAGTACTTTCCTCATAGTACACACTCAGGAACTATCATCATCAGTGATTCCACCCTCACACCACAGACACAAGACCTAACACCACCACTGGTCCTCTCTCCACACCACACGCACAGGACCTACCACCACCATTGGTCCTCTCCTCACACCACACACACAAGAACTGCCACCACCACTGATCCTCTTCTCAAACCACACACCAAAGGCCTACCACCACCACTGGTCCTCTCCCCACACCACACACACAAGAACTACCGTCACCACTGGTCCTCTCATCACACCAAACACACAAGACCTACCACCACCAGTGGTCCTCTCCCCACACCACACACAAAAATCTACCACCACCACTGGTCCTCTTCTCACAGCACACACACACAAGAACTACCACCACCACTGGTCTTCTTCTCACACCACACACACAAGACCTACCACCATCACTGGTCCTCTTCTCACACCACACACACAAAACCTACCACAATCACTGGTCGTCTCGTCACACCACACATACAAGAACTACCATCATCACTGATCCTCTTCTCACACCACACACACAAGAGCTACCACCACCACTGGTCCTCTTCTCATACCACATACACACAAGAACTACCACCATCACTCGTCCTCTCACAGACTACCACCATCACTGGTCCTCTTCTCACACCACACACACAAAACCTACCACAATCACTGGTCGTCTCGTCACACCACACATACAAGAACTACCATCATCACTGATCCTCTTCTCACACCACACACACAAGAGCTACCACCACCACTGGTCCTCTTCTCATAACATACACACACAAGAGCTACCACCACCACTGGTCCTCTCATCACACCACACACACAAGACCTACCACCATCACTGGTCCTCTCATCACACCACACACACAAGAGCTACCACCACCACTGGTCCTCTTCTCATACCACATACACACAAGAACTACCACCACCACTGGTCCTCTCATCACACCACACACACAAGAACTACCACCATCACTGATCCTCTCTCACACCACACACACAAGAGCTACCACCACCACTGGTCCTCTTCTCATACCACATACACACAAGACCTACCACCACCACTCGTCCTCTCATCACACCACACACACAAGAACTACCACCATCACTACCTCCACCACTGACCCTCTCATCACACCACACACACAAGAAGTACCACCATCACTGACCCTCTCATCACACCACACACACAAGAACTACCACCATCACTGATCTTCTCACACCACACACACAAGAACTACCACCATCACTGATCCTCTCTAACAACACACACACAAGAACTGCCACCACAGTTTTACAGCTCATAATTTTCACAAAGAAGAACCTGGACATGTTCATTGTTTTTGACTCTGGCACAAGAATTTCTTTAAGCGTTGGTCAACATTTTATGATAAAAACACTTAAACTAACAAAAATCATCTAAAACAAAAGAAACAGACATTAAAGCTATTAACAATTGTCTAAACCAAATCATGACACAAAAACCTAAAATCATTTGCCAATACTTTAATGGCATGGGCATGAACATCAAGATCATCATCGGTTTCAGACTTGACCACACATGCAAGAAAGAGAAAGAAATGATATGGTAAATCGTGGCTTATAAATCACCTATTAGAATTGACGGACATAATAATCCTCCTGCATATGGTGTAAATACAAGGTAACTACACACACACACTTGCGACTTTATATTGACATTATCGACAAGGAAAAAGAAAACGACGATAAGATGTTATACAATAATATCAAAACTACAGTAAATAGTAAATTTACGGACATAATAATCCTCCTGCATATGGTGTAAATACAAGGTAACTACACACACTGCTCCACACTCAGACATATGAATCACCACCGACAGTAGTTTATCACAACTTCCATCACCATCACCAACATCTCCAGCACCACACCTTGCTATATATGAACCACCAACACTACCTACACCAGTGGTGGTACACACTTAATGGTACTTTCATGTCTGATCCACCACTCCTAATGAGTGAGGGTAACCTTTTCTATAATACCACAGGTAACGGGGAATATCAAGCGCCAAGGAGGATATAATTATGATGCTCCTCCCGAATTACATCATGGACCATCATTTCAGTTTTGTCCATGTATTTCCAGCCAATATGAGGGACCTAAAGATGTGTTAGATAATCGAAATCACGATTCATTTTCATTATGAATTTGTTGCAATACAAAGTCCTTCATAGAAATGAATGTGTTTCCCAGTGTTGACGGACCACTGCCATCAGTTATATATATATATATATATATATATATATATATATATATATATATATATATATATATATATATATATATATATATATATATATATATATATATATATATATATATATATATATATATATATATATATATATGTGTGTGTGTGTGTGTACGTGTAGGAAGAGAGGAAAGTGATTGGTTCTCAGTGAATGTAGGTTTGCGGCAGGGGTGTGTGATGTCTCCATGGTTGTTTAATTTGTTTATGGATGGGGTTGTTAGGGAGGTGAATGCAAGAGTTTTGGAAAGAGGGGCAAGTATGAAGTCTGTTGGGGATGAGAGAGCTTGGGAAGAGAAGCTGGTGACTGAGTTTGGTAAAGTGTGTGAAAGAAGAAAGTTAAGAGTAAATGTGAATAAGAGCAAGGTTATTAGGTACAGTAGGGTTGAGGGTCAAGTCAATTGGGAGGTGAGTTTGAATGGAGAAAAACTGGAGGAAGTGAAGTGTTTTAGATATCTGGGAGTGGATCTGGCAGCGGATGGAACCATGGAAGCGGAAGTGGATCATAGGGTGGGGGAGGGGGCGAAAATTCTGGGAGCCTTGAAGAATGTGTGGAAGTCGAGAACATTATCTCGGAAAGCAACAATAGCTATGTTTGAAGGAATAGTGGTTCCAACAATGTTGTATGGTTGCGAGGCGTGGGCTATGGATAGAGTTGTGCGCAGGAGGATGAATGTGCTGGAAATGAGATGTTTGAGGACAATGTGCGGTGTGAGGTGGTTTGATCGAGTAAGTAACGTAAGGGTAAGAGAGATGTGTGGAAATAAAAAGGGCGTGGTTGAGAGAGCAGAAGAGGGTGTTTTGAAATGGTTTGGGCACATGGAGAGAATGAGTGAGGAAAGATTGACCAAGAGGATATATGTGTCGGAGGTGGAGGGAACGAGGAGAAGAGGGAGACCAAATTGGAGGTGGAAAGATGGAGTGAAAAAGATTTTGTGTGATCGGGGCCTGAACATGCAGGAGAGTGAAAGGAGGGCAAGGAATAGAGTGAATTGGAGCGATGTGGTATACCGGGGTTGACGTGCTGTCAGTGGATTGAATCGGGGCATGTGAAGCGTCTGGGGTAAACCATGGAAAGCTGTGTAGGTATGTATATTTGCGTGTGTGGACGTATGTATATACATGTGTATGGGGGTGGGTTGGGCCATTTCTTTCGTCTGTTTCCTTGCGCTACCTCGCAAACGCGGGAGACAGCGACAAAGCAAAAAAAAAAAAAAGAAAAAATATATATATATATATATATATATATATATATATATATATATATATATATATATATATATATATATATATATATATATATATATTTATTTATATATGTATATATATTTATTTATATATATATTTATTTATATATATATATATATATATATTTATTTATATATATATATATATATATATATATATATATATATATATATATATATATATATATATATATATATATATATATATTCTTTTCTTTTTTTCTTTTAAACTATTCGCCATTTCCCGCGTTAGCGAGGTAGCATTAAGAACAGAGGACTGGGCCTTTGAGGGATACCCTCACCTGGCCCAATTCTCTGTTCCTTCTTTAAAAAAAAAAAAAAAAAAAAAAAAAAAAATCGAGAGGGGAGGATTTCCAGCCCCCCCCCCTCCCTCCCCTTTTAGTCGCCTTCTACGACACGCAGGGAATACGTGGGAAGTATTCTTAATCCCCTATCCCCAGGGATAATATATATATATATATATATATATATATATATATATATATATATATATATATATATATATATATATATATATATATATATATATATAAATACTTAGAGAAACAAATGGATTTGTATGTAGCATTTATGGATCTGGAGAAGGCATATGATAGAGTTGATAGAGATGTTCTGTGGAAGGTATTAAGAATATATGGTGTGGGAGCCAAGTTGTTAGAAGTAGTGAAAACTTTTTATCGAGGATGTAAGGCATGTGTTCGTGTAGGAAGAGAGGAAAGTGATTGGTTCTCAGTGAATGTAGGTTTGCGGCAGGGGTGTGTGATGTCTCCATGGTTGTTTAATTTGTTTATGGATGGGGTTGTTAGGGAGGTGAGTGCAAGAGTTTTGGAAAGAGGGGCAAGTATGCAGTCTGTTGTGGATGAGAGAGCTTGGGAAGTGAGTCAGTTGTTGTTCGCTGATGATACAGCGCTGGTGGCTGATTCATGTAAGAAACTGCAGAAGCTGGTGACTGAGTTTGGTAAAGTGTGTGAAAGAAGAAAGTTAAGAGTAAATGTGAATAAGAGCAAGGTTATTAGGTACAGTAGGGTTGAGGGCCAAGTAAATTGGGAGGTAAGTTTGAATGGAGAAAAGCTGGAGGAAGTGAAGTGTTTTAGATGTCTGGGAGTGGATCTGGCAGCGGATGGAACCATGGAAGCGGAAGTGAATCATAGGGTGGGGGAGGGGGCGAAAATTCTGGGAGCCTTGAAGAATGTTTGGAAATCGAGAACATTACCTCGGAAAGCAAAAATGGGTATGTTTGAAGGAATAGTGGTTCCAACAATGTTGTATGGTTGCGAGGCGTGGGCTATGGATAGAGTTGTGCGCAGGAGGGTGGATGTGCTGGAAATGAGATGTTTGAGGACAATATGTGGTGTGAGATGGTTTGATCGAGTAAGCAATGTAAGGGTGAGAGAGATGTGTGGAAATAAAAAGAGTGTGGTTGAGAGAGCAGAAGAGGGTGTTTTGAAATGGTTTGGTCACATGGAGAGAATGAGTGGGGAAAGATTGACCAAGAGGATATATGTGTCAGAGGTGGAGGGAACGAGGAGAAGTGGGAGACCAAATTGGAGGTGGAAAGATGGAGTGAAAAAGATTTTGAGTGATCGGGGCCTGAACATGCAGGAGGGTGAAAGGCGTGCAAGGAATAGAGTGAATTGGAACGATGTGGTATACCGGGGTCGACGTGCTGTCAATGGATTGAACCAGGGCATGTGAAGCGTCTCGGGCAAACCATGCAAAGTGTGTGGGGCCTGGATGTGGAAAGGGAGCTGTGGTTTCGGTGCATTATTACATGACAGCTAGAGACCGAGTGTGAACGAATGGGGCCTTTGGTGTTTTTCCTAGCGCTACCTCGCACACATGAAGGGGGAGGGGGTTGTTATTCAATGGGTGGCGAGGTGGCGATGGGAACAAATAAAGGCAGACAGTATGAATTATGTACATGTGTATATATGTATATGTCTGTGTGTGTATATATATGTGTACATTGAGATGTATAGGTATGTATATTGTGCATGGGTGGACATGTATGTATGTACATGTGTATGTGGGAGGGTTGGGCCATTCTTTCGTCTGTTTCCTTGCGCTACCTCGCTAACGCGGGAGACAGCGACAAAGCAAAATAATAAAAAAAAAGATATATATATATATATATATATATATATATATATATATATATATATATATATATATATATATATATATATATATATATATATATATATATATATATATATATATATATATATATATATATATATATATATATATATATATCAGAAAGGATCACAATTTTGCGCGTGATCAAGATACTCCAATGAGTCCACGGGAAAAATGAAATACGATAAGTTCCCAAATGCACTTTCGTGTACTAATTACATCATCAGGGGAGACACAAGAGAGAAATAAAGTCAGTTGATGTACATCGAAGAGACGAAGCTACGACGCCATTTGGTAAACATGTGATTGTCCAAAGCATACAACGAGGGTTCATAAACATTTTACAAATTCTATCAACAATAAAGTTATCTAATTCTTATAGACCATCACTAATATTAAGATTATGATTCTTTGTGTGTTTAATGATAAAAGATTCAATGATATTTCTCTTGGTAATAGAGTTAGAGTTAATAAGTGAGATGGCATTACCCCAGTCAATACAATGATCATAGTTTTTATCGTGATTAAACAAGGCTTTTGATTCTTTTCCCGTTCTTATACTATATTTATGTTGCTTAAGTCTAACAGAAAGATCCTTACAAATCTGACCAACATAAAATTTATAAAAATTTCCACAAGGCACTTTATAGATGCATCCAAGAGAATTTTCTGGTGAATTCCTGATTAACATATTCTTTATAGTATTATTGTTGTTATAGGCAACAGTTACGTTAAAGCATTTAAGCAACATGGGAAGTAAAGTGAAATCATTTTCAAAAGTGAGAACTAAAAGATTCTTGGTGTCAACGTCTGCCTGTCTGTCTGTCTGTGTGCCTGTCTGTCTGTCTGTGTGCCTGTCTGTCATTTTCCTATGTATAAAGTACGAGGGGGGAATTCTATACTGAATATGCCTTACATCTTGAACTCTCTCCATGATACAATTCGTATATGCTGTAAGGTTTCATAATCACATCATTTAGTTTAATTAATTCCGCCACTACTTTTAGTCTATAAAAGAACTTCTTTACACATTCTCTTTTAAGTTTCTTCCTTTATATCGTATTATGGCCTCTTGTCGTAATGTCTTGCATAATTCGAAGAACCGTTCACTGCTGACATTATCAGACTGCTTTATAAACTTAAGACAGTGATCCGCTCTGTTTATTCTTACTCTACTCTAAACTCTCACTGTAACTTAGCTTTCTTGATTATGGCACCATTTTTGTTTGTTGTGCAACTATGTAGCTATTTTCCTGACAGTGGAAAGTATAATCGGTTTATTTTTCAGAAATCAGTTTGATGAATCCTGACCTGAGCCCTTGCTTGCTTAATTCAAAATGAAGCGCATTAAGATGTTGCAGCAAATAATGGAGAAGGCTTACACGCACTTAAGCATACAGATGCTTGACTAGGAAGCATCATAATTTCTAGAAACTGCCAATCCCTCCTCAGAAAAGTCAGCAGACCCTGCAGTCTCAGCCATCTTGTTCAGACCAACAACCCAACTATTCCAAGGTCAGACATAAATGAAACTTTTCTCTGTAATGTGAAAATTCCTGCAGCAATATAGAACTTTCAGAGCTATGTTGAATATGTTCGTGGTAAAGGCTACTTCAAAATGTCACACATGTTGTAGGGGTTTCATATGAGGAATCTTTTTATCATGTTCAAAGGAGTAAGCGGCTCTTAAAGTAGTGAAGGAGCCCTTTTTTTCGGCTTCTTTGACAAAAAAGACTTGTCTGCTACTGCTGGCATCATGCCACGCCTGTTTTATGCTGAACTATCATAACATTGTCATATTGAGAGAGCAATATGGAGGCTTTAAATACTATGATTTACTTGCACACATACGGGAATCACTAGCAGGGCGCAGCTGGCTATCTAGTGGTGTGCTCACCACCCAGCAGTACCAAATAATTTCTTGTCAAGTGGAAAAATGAAACTCTGATCTAACATTTCTCTCAGAAACTGAAAACAAGGTGTAGGGAAATGGAATGACAGTGGTCAAAGATAAGAGAAAATGAATTATACTATAGCATGACAGGCATGAAAGAGCTGGTCTTCAGAAGAGTTAAAACAGATTTCATCAGGAATACAATATAAATCTTAAAGTAGAGCTTACAAAAATCCTATAAGGCGACTTGCAATAAGTGTGATCTTAGAGCACATAATAATCACAATCCAACCAGGTGTAGCTCTCAAAAACCAATGAGGTAGCAAAGTTGAATAACAGTACAAAGGCTAACTGAACAATGTGCAAAGGTGAATAGAAATAATATTCATGCATAGGATTTTTGTAAGCTCTACAGTAAATTTGATGGAAGGTACTAAATTGTTAAGTAAGGGAAGAAATATTTGTAAATTTTCATTTGTTCGTCAAACACAAAGAACATCATCTACATACCTAAACCAAATTGCATTAGAAGGTAAGATATCCTTTAGTAATTTTGTTTCAGAAAATTCCATATAAAGATTACTTAGTACAGGTCAAAGAGGGTCACCCATTACCATACCAAATTTTTGAGCATAATAATGTCAATTAAATTGAAATACACAGTTTTTTATACACAATTTTATCATTTCAATGAAATTTGACATTGAAACAGGTAAATGAATATCATCCAAGACATCAGATAAATATTCTAAAAGGTCATCAACTGGATCTTTAGTGAAAAGTGAGGAAACATCAAAGCTAACTAGTTTAAAATCAAAATTAACATTGATATTGTTTAGCTTGTTGACTAAATCTACATTATTCATGATACTAGAATTTGATACCTTACCCACTAAAGGGCTTAATAAAGAAACTAACCATTTTGACAATTTATATGTGATGGAGCCTACTGAACTCACTGTAGGTCTTGCTGGAAAATTCTGTTTATGTTTTCATAAGTTCATACATATATGGCAATGAAGGGGACAAAGATGACAAACTTTTAATAAGAGAGATGTTACCTTTCAACAAGAACTTCATTTCTTGATTGAAATGAGAATTAACTGCTTCTAAGGGATTTTTACTAAGTTTAGAATGTTATGTCATCATTTAGAGGTTCATTCATTTTAGATAAATAGTTACTTTTGTCTAAAATCACAGCAGAGTTAGACCTATCTAACTATGATCATTGTATTGACTGGAGTAACACCATCTCAGTTATTAACTCTGATTCCATTTCCAAGAGAAATATCATTGAATCTTCTATTATTAAGTACACAAAGAATTATAATCTTAATATTAGTGATGGTCTATACAAATTAGATAACTTTATTGCAGAGAAATATATTGCCACGAAGAAAAAGATGTGATGCGTTATGTCTGGGAAGGAGAGGTTGTATGTTTGTGGAGTAAGAACCAGCAGACAACGTCTGGGTGAGACAGGATGGTAAGAAAGCTGCCTGGGTCAGAGGAGTGGTAATTAACAGCCACTAAAATGCCTGGTGCCTGGAAACTGTAGTGACGTAAGTGACATGGGGGCCTGCATGGGTCTGGTGGTGGTGGTGGTGGTGGTGGTGGGGCTGTCGTCAGAGACCAAATATAAATGTTGATGTTGCATGATATTAAGATGAGGCTGTTGTGTGGTGTGGCGGGAAAGGTAGTATAATATTGGAAGCTGGTAATGTGGTATCGTACTCAGGCATGAAGCTCTGAAAGATCTGTGTGGCTGAACACGACGGCGCGACCTTCAGGTATTATGATGGCCTGACCTTTGACCTGACCATTAAGGTTATACGTGCATGTATGTACGTAACCGTAAGTATGTTTTCCTTTGTCATTATGTGTTTACAGTATACATTTGACCAGTTGATCTCAATGGTGTCTGTGCTAAGGCCTGGCGTAAACTTTTGGACCTACAAGCATAAAAGAAAGTTGTGGAGGCAAGTGTAGAGAAGGAAATTCTTGTGAATATTTCATGTGTGCTTCCATCATGCAGACCACAGTGTTGTTGAGTCAGGCTGGATGTTTGGAGTGGCAAAGAAGAGACTGGACTTGATGACGTGTGTATGGGAATGAGAAACTGGCGTGGTACCTCTCCTCTCCTGCCTGACTCTCGTCCCAAGCGTCTCTCTCCTGTCCTGCCTGACTCTCGTCCCAAGCCTCTCTCTCCTGTCCAGCCTGACTCTCGTCCCAAGCCTCTCTCTCCTGTCCAGCCTGACTCTCGTCCCAAGCCTCTCTCTCCTGTCCTGCCTGACTCTCGTCCCAAGCCTCTCTCTCCTGTCCTGCCTGACTCTCGTCCCAAGCCTCTCTCTCCCCCTCCTGCTTGACTCTCGTCCCAAGCTTTTCTCTCCTCTTCGGCCTGAGTCTCGTCCCAAACCTGCCTCCCATCTAATGATGATGATGATGATAGAAAAGTCCCTTCCAAGGAGGAGCGGGAAAAGAGAGGGGGGGAAAGAGCAAGAATTGTTAGAGGAAGTGAACTTTAGAGGGAGGAAAAGAGCCAGGGCTTAACCCAGCTTGCATAGGAAAAATAGGATAAGCAGGGCGGAGATGATGAGTGGAGGGCAAAGTTTTATTTTAGTTATCTTTTTTAATATCCATTTCTTTATCAATTTATTTCATTTCATTTTTTGTATTACTTATTTACTTTCTTTATTTTTTTCATTTTCATTTTTGTAAGGGATACAGGAGGAGGTGGATCGTATCTCTGGCCGATGGACACTGATTTTACCAAGGCGTTCCCCGCACGGACTTAGCAGCAAGATCTATATAGGTTTTTAATTTTTTAATATATGGTCACTGGATGTTGTCCAGGTTGTATATTAAACATGTTACCTGGGTGGTCTATTCCCAGGAAATTGTTGAAGTAATCAATCCAGTGAGTATGATGTATTTGAAATCGCTCTACTTGTCTTTCAAACAATTTCCCCCAGTAGATGTTTAGAGGAGGGGTTCGTGCTCTCTCATGAACTTCTGTGTTCCTGATGAACTCGTGCCATTTGATGTTAAAAGCCCAACGTAGAGCTTTGTTCTGAATGATTTGGAGTGCACGGATGTTGGATTTGGCTCCGAGTTTGAGAGCTGAAGGGGCGTATGTGATAAGAGGTCGTATTAATGCTTTGTAGAGGTGCAATTTGGTTTTGAATTGCGCCTCTCTGAATCTATACAATTTTGCGAGCTCCGCTCTCGCAATAGCCGCTCTAGATTGTATATGTCGGTTCATTCTCAGGTATACATCATAGTTTAGGCCCAGGACAGTGTTGATGTCTGAGGTGGGAATGGTTAAATGTCGGTGTATACGGGAGTGTAGGTAGACATTAGTTATGTTGTATCTCTGACGTACATTAAAGTAGGATATGTTGGATTTTGCAGGATTTGTTTTAATCCTCCATCTTAACTCCCAGAGCGAAACGTGGTCAATTTCCTGTTGGGTTCTATTGATTAAGTGTGTGAGGGTTCTGGCTCTGATTAGCTGCGTGACATCATCTGCATATTGGAGAGTGATGGAGTCCAGGTGTATAGGATTAGGAAGATCATTTGAGTAGAGTGTGTAGAGAGTGGGGGCCAGCACGGAGCCTTGAGGTACACCGGCATTGAGGTAGAAGTAGTTTGAGTAAGTGTTTCTGTATTTGATTCGGGTTTTTCAGTTGCTAAGATAGTTAGAGAAAGGCTTAATGGTGGGTCGTGGGAGTTGGAATTGGGTGCTTAGTTTATACCTCAATCCATCGTGCCACACGGTGTCAAAGTCTTTTTCAATATCTTTTGTGATTAGTGCGGTCATTTTGTGTGTCCGCGTGTTGTTTCTTATGTAGTTCGTAATGATGTTGAGTTCATCTTGTGTGGAGCGATGTTGGTGAAAGTCAAACTGTTTGTGTGAGAGTAGGTTGTTGTTTGTTAGGTGTTGTCTAATTCTGTTGTTTATGATTCTTTCAAATGTCTTCCCAGTGGACTGAAGTAGGCTGATGGGTCTGTAGTTCACTGGGTCTCTGTTGGATTTGTTGGGTTTTGGTATCATTGTGGTTGTTGCTGTTTTGAAGGCCGCGGTAAAATAGCTAGAGGCTAGTGCCGCGTTGAAGAGGAAGGTGATGGCTCTAATAGTGTTGTTAGGGAGATGGGTAAGTAGCTGGTAACCAATGCCTGAATTACCTGGGGCTACTTTGGGTGATTTGAGGAGGAGGAATTTGACCTCGTTCGATCTTATGGTAGTTGTGAGAAGGTGGTCGTGTGAAAGCGATTGGAGGTGTATGATCTGTTCTGGGTAGAAGTGACTGGGTCTGTTTTGTATGTGTTGTGTGACAATTTGAGTGTTTTCGTAGGACAGAGGGTGAGGGGGGATGAGGGTGAAAGATACCTTCCCAGTGTTTTTGACAAATGTTGGCAATGTCTTGTGGGTTATGGTGTAGAGTGTTGTCGTCATTTAGCCCATTAAAGTCTGTTTTCGATATTCCTTTGAGTTTTCGGATTCTGTTCCAAAACTCTTGAGGAGATTTGGTCCGGTGTTGTTCTGTTGTGGTGATAAGAGATTTCCAGTGTCTGTTGTGGTCTTGTAGAAGGCTGTTGAGCGTGTGGTTTCGTAGGGATGTGAGATCCCACTGTACTACGCCCAAACGACGTCTGTTTTACTCAAATGTCGACGGTAGCACGAGAGAAGTCTTGTTGTTTTGGGAGAAGGGAAGAAGGAGTATCTTGAAGTAAATGAAGATTTGGGAATAGAAATGTTAGCTGCCTGTGTGATTGTTTCATGTATATGTTCTATTTCTGTGTCTATTAGTGTTATTGGGTGATTTTCGTAGTTTGTCGTGTAAGTGCAGTTGGAGAGAGTGTCTTTGAAGCTCTCCTAGTCTGCTCTTTTGTAGTGGTAGTGTGAGGGTGATGGGACGAGGATAGGGTTAGACGAGAGATGAAGAAAGATAGGGATGTGGTCGGAACCACACAGTGGTCCTGGAGACAAGAAATTATGAAGATTATTACTGGCTCTGTTGGAGAAGACAAGGTCAGGTCTGCCTTTTCCTCCTGGGCCAGTGAAGACGGTGTGGAAGTAAGGTCCTAGGAAATTAAGACGTTTGTAAGAGTATAAATTGAATAAGTCATCACCATGAGAATTGTTTCTGTTGTGGTGGAAGGTTCTGTGTTGGGCGTTGAGGTTAGCTAGAAGGTAGACTGGGATATGTGTGCGATTGAATACTGTGTAGACATCAAGGAGTGGAATGGAAGTGTTGGGTCGAGAGTATGTAGTGCAGAAGATAATGAAGCTATGTATTGTGTTTATCTTAACTGCTAGAAAGTGTTCGTATTGCCATGAGATGGCGAGGTAATCGTGTTCGATGGTGTTGCGTATGAGAATGGCGACTCCCTCGTGTCTACTGTCTGGAGACTGTCGTGATGTATACCCGCAATGTCTAATTTTGTATCCGTTGGTGATACATGTGATATTATCACAACATTGGTCTTTTCTCTTCGAAGAGAGTGGCAATCAGATGACGGCCATTGTTATAGCTGCGCACGTTAAACTAAGATTTTTAGCATTTTACGACTTATGGAAGTTTACTGGCCTTCTGTGTCTGTTGTCGATGAAGGCCGTTGACGAACTGTTTGAGAGTTTCACGTGTATCATGTTTCTAGTCGTGGGTCGGGATATATCTGGTGAGGGGTCAGGAGAGGGGAGAGGGGAGGGGAGAGGATCATTGTCGACGAGTTGAAGGTCAAGGTTGACCGTTGGTGGGTTGTCTGGTGTGTCGGCAGGGTCAGGTGCTGGGGCTCCTGTGGGAGGGTTAGGCGGGGGACGGAGGGAGGGGGAGGGGGGATTGGTGAGTGGAGGTTCGTGGGGAACTGTCGTGGTGGTGGAAGTTGGGACGGTGGGGGTGGGAGAGGAATCGGTATTTGGAGAGACAGTAGGATTGCTGGTGTTGGGTTGGGGGGGTTGTGGATGGAGTTGTGTTAGGGGTGCGGAGGGGGTATTGGAAGTTGGGAGGGTGACAGGTTGAGTAGTCGGGGGAGAGTTGAAAGTGTTACTGGGGGTCTCCTGGGATACGTTTTCGTTAGGGGTCAGGGTGGCGGACGACACAGGGGTCGGTGAGGGATGGTTGGTGGCGGAGGAGCTGAGGAGTTCAGGTGGAGTTCGTACATTGGGTAGGTTGTTATGAGCAAGCAGGAAATAGAAAATTCTGATGAATTCCGACTTATCTTCCCCGCTCAGGAACAACGCTTTTAGGTAGCACGCATGCATCCTACCTTGTAGGGTGAGGAGGTCTGAAGAACTGGTAGTTGGGATAGGAGAAGCTTGGGTGGCAGGGGGAGGAGCAGCGGCAGCAACTGTTGCGTAGAGGTGAGGGTTTGTGGAAGGAGTTGAGTTGGATTTTTGTGCCTGACGCACTGCGCGGAGTTGCTCCTTTTTATGTGGGCACAGCCCAGATACAGCAACATGTCTACCTTTACAGTTGACACACTTCGCTGCCTGAGCCTTGCACTCACGAAAACCATGACAAGTTTCCGCGCATTGACTACAGGTTTGGTGGGGCTCTTTACAGTTCTTAGTCTCATGTCGGTATTTCAGACATTTGAAACATTGTTGTACGTCGAGATGTTCATCTTTCTTCAGGGATTTTGCAGGCACAGAGATCATGGTGAACAGGACTCCCCGGGGGAGCAGGCGATCGGCCTCGGTCGGGTTTGATCATTGTATCTTTATTGATCTGGAGTTATTCGGTTTATAGACGTTGATGACATTAACGTCATTGTTTTCGCCATTGATGGCTTCAACAATCTCCGAAGGGCTGAGGGACAAGATAGATTCATCAACATTGTAGGCAATAATAGTACATCTAGCTTGAAGGGGGCAGCGGTCCTGAACGATTTGGTAGTTTGTTTTTAGCTAGTTCATCAAGGAGAGGCTTAGATAGGATTCTGTCTAAATCACTATCTTTGCCCAAGCAAATCTTAAACTGGTATTTGTTCGAGGGAAATTGAATGACCCTAGTAGGACGGATCTCAGTGGTCTTAAAGACGATGGACAGGAGTTCGAACGTGGAAGGAGGGGGGCAATCAGTTTTGAGGGATTTTAGACGTATGTCGGGCGGCATGTTGGTGGCGCGGCATCAGTGTCCTAGTGCGAGAAAACGTGAGTGAGGGACGGTCGACGGTCCAAGGTAGGGGAGAGGTAAGAGATAGTGTGAGGGTCTCCACCCCGTCAGGTGAGAACAGGTCCACTCCAGCCTCCACTCCTCAGGAAAATGAGTTTTCCAGAATGGGGTGGGGAAGCTGGGGTAGAGATTGCTCAAGCCAAACGGTCGAGAGATGGATGATGGATGATAAAAGATAAAAAATAAAAAAGACATGTGAAGATGGACTGAAGGCAATGCGGGGGTGTGGGAAGCAGCGAGGGTGGTGAGGGAACAGCCTGCCGGCGTCGTCACCGTAACGGTCTCCCGCGGGAAGGACCAATGCGGGAGGCAACGTTACAATCCACTTCTTTCTTCGGTCTTCTCCTTCTGTCTTCTCTCTTCTGTCTTCTCTCTTCGTGGGATCTGGCGGTTAATCCTCCATCAACCACGTGGTTAACACGTGGCCGAGACAGGAGCAGTAAGAACCTTCTCGAATGGCTAGAAAAGATGATGTATACATAGGAACATTCTTATATATACCGGGTCAGATGGACGTTAAAGTAGCAGTTGTACCTTCTGTGCCTATCATCGTGTGCTTTTTGTGAAATATGCATTTTATTTGTATGTATCTTATGGAACATAGACCACAGCAAGCTCTATCTTATGACACCATTATATTTTACCTTTTTCCATATATACATAGAGATAATTGTATAAAATTGCCTTTCAACCTTCATCTGGATCAAGTGAGGCAGGGTGGGCGGAGCTTATGGCTTTCCTTCAGCCAACAGGGAGGGAGTTTGTGTCTGCTAGTGCATAAAACGCGCTCGCACCACCGAAGACGACATTACCTAATTACTGATGCTTAACCCAAACGATACATAGGAATTTCACCCTTACAACTTATCAAACTATATCAAATGCAGCCCTCTCATTGGTAGATCATTGTCAACCAATGGCAAGCACGTATTCCACCATATATAGATGCACCCAGGCCCGTTAAACCCCGTTTTCAAACCTCCAGTCTGTAAAAAAGGACTTTAACAGGCCTTCCTTTCCACGCTTAACACACCCACCCACTACTACCACAAACACACTCCCATTACTTGTATACTTTATTTACTTATAATTTCTCGTTGTATCCCGCGTTAGCGAGGCAGCGAAAGGAATCACACGAAAGAATGGGCCAACCCTCCCACATACACATGTATACACATACACGTGCAGAAACGCCCATATACATACCTATGCATTTCAACCTATACATATTCATACATACACATACATATACATATATACACATGTACATACTTCATACTTACTGCTTTTATTCATTCTCGTCGCCACCCCGCCACATATATTCATACTTTATATAAATATCTTTTTTTTTTCTTTCATACTATTCGCCATTTCCCGCGTTAGCAAGGTAGCGTTAAGAATAGAGGACTAAGCCTTTGCGGGAATATCCTCAACTGGTCCCCTTCTCTCTTCCTTCTCTTGGAAAATTAAAAAAAAAAGAAGAAAAAAACGAGATAGGAGGATTTCCAGCCCCCCCACTCCCTTCCCTTTTACTCACCTTCTACAACACGCAGGGAAAAGCCATTGATATTCAAAATGATTGTAAGGATGTAGTGAAGATGGCGTTGACCATGATAAACGCCAGTGATGTTGAAAATAACATCTAAATAAGCCAAAATAAACAACTAACAATCAAATCAAATAATTAATTCAAAAGCTAAGGTAAGCAAACAGAAATAAAGTCTTAGAAAGTCCAACAAATAACACCTGAACGAAAAAAACTAAACAAAGAAATTAGATGGAATATTTCCTATGTATATATATATATATATATATATATATATATATATATATATATATATATATATATATATATATATATATATATCTTTTTTTTTTTTTTTGCTCTGTCGCTGTCTCCCGCGTTTGCGAGGTAGCGCAAGGAAACAGACGAAAGAAATGGCCCAACCCACCCCCATACACATGTATATACATATGTCCACACACGCAAATATATATACCTACACAGCTTTCCATGGTTTACCCCAGACGCTTCACATGCCCCGATTCAATCCACTGACAGCACGTCAACCCCGGTATACCACATCGCTCCAATTCACTCTATTCCTTGCCCTCCTTTCACCCTCCTGCATGTTCAGGCCCCGATCACACAAAATCTTTTTCACTCCATCTTTCCACCTCCAATTTGGTCTCCCTCTTCTCCTTGTTCCCTCCACCTCCGACACATATATCCTCTTGGTCAATCTTTCCTCACTCATCCTCTCCATATGCCCAAACCACTTCAAAACACCCTCTTCTGCTCTCTCAACCACGCTCTTTTTATTTCCACACATCTCTCTTACCCTTACGTTACTCACTCGATCAAACCACCTCACACCACACATTGTCCTCAAACATCTCATTTCCAGCACATCCAACCTCCTGCGCACAACTCTATCCATAGCCCACGCCTCGCAACCATACAACATTGTTGGAACCACTATTCCTTCAAACATACCCATTTTTGCTTTCCGAGATAATGTTCTCGACTTCCACACATTCTTCAAGGCTCCCAGAATTTTCGCCCCCTCCCACACCCTATGATCCACTTCCGCTTCCATGGTTCCATCCGCTGCCAGATCCACTCCCAGATATCTAAAACACTTCACTTCCTCCAGTTTTTCTCCATTCAAACTCACCTCCCAATTGACTTGACCCTCAATCCTACTGTACCTAATAACCTTGCTCTTATTCACATTTACTCTTAACTTTCTTCTTCACACACTTTACCAAACTCAGTCACCAGCTTCTGCAGTTTCTCACATGAATCAGCCACCAGCGCTACCTCGCAAACGCGGGAGACAGTGAAAAAAAAAAAAAAAAAAAAAATATATATATATATATATATATATATATATATATATATATATATATATATATATATATGTATATATATATATATATATATATATATATATATATATATATATATATATATATATATATATATATATATATATATATATATACATATATATATATATAATATATATATATTGCGAGGTATAGTCTAGAAAAGAGAGATGCGCCTTCGACGAAATTTTCTTGCTTTCCTTCTTCTGTTCCTTGTTTTGGAAAATGATAATACCAAAGAAGATGTCTATATATCTCTCTATTCATCTTTTTATATCTGTATATATCTATCTATCTATTTATCTATCACTCTATGTATATATCTATCTATCTATCTATCTAGCAATCTATGTATTTATCTATCTATCTACCTTTTATATTCTATATGTATAAAGGAGATGGAGTGAGTATTTTGAAAGTTTGTTGAATGTGTTTGATGATAGAGTGGCAGATATAGGGTGTTTTGGTCGAGGTGGTGTGCAAAGTGAGAGGGTTAGAGAAAATGATTTGGTAAACAGAGAAGAGGTAGTAAAAGCTTTGCAGAAGATGAAAGCCGGCAAGGAAAAAGTTTGAATGGTATTGCAGTGGAATTTATTAAAAAAGGGGGTGACTATTGTTGACTGGTTGGTAAGGTTATTTAATGTATGTATGACTCATGGTGAGGTACCTGAGGATTGGCGAAATGCTTGCATAGTGCCATTGTACAAAGGCAAAGGGGATAGAAGTGAGTGCTCAAATTACAGAGGTATAAGTTTGTTGAGTATTCCAGGGAAATTATATGAGAGGGTATTGATTGAGAGGGTGAAGTCATGTACAATGCATCAGATTGGGGAAGAACAGTGTGGTTTCAGAAGTGGTAGAGGATGTGTGGATCAGGTGTTTCCTTTAAGGAATGTATATGAGAAATACTTAGAAAAGCAAATGGATTTATTTGTAGCATTTATGGATCTGGAGAAGGCATATGATAGAGTTGATAGAGATGCTCTGTGGAAGGTATTAAGAATATATGGCGTGGGAGGCAAGTTGTCAGAAGTAGTGAAAAGTTTTTATCTAGGATGTAAGGCATGTGTATGTGTAGGAAGAGAGGAAAGTGATTGGTTCTTAGTGAATATTGGTTTGCGGCAGGGGTGCGTGATGTCTCCATGGTTGTTTGATTTGTTTATGGATGGGGTTGTTAGGGAGGTGAATGCAAGAGTTTTGGAAAGTGGGGCAAGTATGCAGTCTGTTGTGGATGAAAGCTTGGGAAGTGATTCAGTTGTTGTTCTCTGATGATACAGCGCTGGTGGCTGATTCGGGTGAGAAACTTCAGAAGCAGGTGACTGAGTTTGGTAAAGTGTGTGAAAGAAGAAAGCGAAGAGTAAATGTGAATACCAGCAAGGTTTTTAGGTACAGTATTGTTGAGGACAATTCAATTGGGAGGTAAGTTTGAATGGAGAAAAACTGGAGGAAGTGAAGTGTCTTAGATGTCTCGGAGTGGATTTGGCAGCGGATGGAACCATGGAAGCGGAAGTGAATCATAGTGTGGGGGAGGGAGCGAAAGTTCTGGAAGCATCAGAGAACTGTGGTCACTAAACAAAACAAAAGCTATGAAGGCAATTTTACCTAAATCGACACAGCTGATGCACTCACTCATGTATTCCAAAGACGCTCTCCTCTCTTCCTTATTCCTCTCTTGTACACATATTCTATATTCATAAAACAATATAGCTCAACAGATAACCCTTAATCTTTGTAGTTTATCGCTAATAAAGAACTAACACAACAACAAAAAAAATAACGAAAAACATCTTGAGGTTTGTCCGTATTTAAGCTAAATACCTAACTGGCCATCAAGCTACTACGCGTTCTATCTACACCAGGTCATGTGTCTACTTTCTTCCATGCCAATCTAGGATCTTAACTGTTCACCCAAATTTTACAATGCCCCATATATATCTGAGCCTCTATTATAATTGCTCATCTGTATATACCTTTCCGGTATATCATCAAAACAATGTACTCTTAAACACTTTCCCAAATATTTATATCGCCACAATTTCCCAAGCAACTGCACTATTCCATTCATCTATCTCTATAGTAGTACCCTTGTTTACAATATACACTATTCTACACTGCCCTAATCTTCACTATACATCTTATCTACTCTATAAACATATCAGGAAGTG
>NC_092265.1:30227248-30363843 GCF_036320965.1 Panulirus ornatus
ATCTATGAAATTATTTCTTATAATATAGTAACCTGTAGTGAGTTTAGTGATTTTGTATATTTTATGCAACCTACGTTAAGAAAGTTGATCAGGGAATTGGCCTGATATATATATATATATATATATATATATATACATCTTGGTGTATGGGAAGGCCATATGGGAGATGGAGAGAGAGGCAGGAGTAGGAGAAAAATGATCAAACCTTCCCGCTTGTTCGTAGTTCGCAGATAGTTCTACAGTTTTTGTTTGTGTTTCTTATACTAATTATTAACAGAAGAAAATTGTAATATAACGATTAAAAAAAATTATAGTAATTATAATTTAGAATTATTATAGGTCAAGATTTGTACGTGAAGCGGAAGACCAAAATATGGTACGGGTCAGCCATTCGTGAGTGTGAGCGACAGCTATTGATAGTTACTGGCTTTAATTTATGATCATTTATGATATCTATTTTTTACTTTTGTGTTAGCTGTTTTAAGTATTTGTTTTGTTTGCAGACTAAAACTTCTCTTATATGTTATTGTTTCTTGGGAAATTCTAGTTAATCGAGACGTTCATAAAGAATTATTTTTGGTCACTTTGTTTTGTTTGAACAGACATGCATGGTGGTAAGGGACAGAATAAAAGTTACGGTTTGTTTATATTTGTTATTATTGATTAGTACTTTTCTTTTCATTTCTAACATTAGCTGTTTCAAGTGTCTGTGCTGTATTTAGACAAAGTTCATTTTCAAATCTTATTGATTACCACATGAAAGCTAGGCTCTATAAGTGTCAGTAAACAGTATGTGATATTTTGAGTTAAATCGAGGTGCTATTTACCACTGGCGTTTAGATATCTGGGACCCTTGGGGATAGATTTGCCAAGATTATCACGGCCAAATTGACTGGATGGCAACCTAGGAGCTAGGCAGAATTGGATATCATAAAAACCCTAAACAGTCGGTGGTTCCTGGGGCCTACCCTCCATCCTCTTGTAACTACGCTGCTGATCAGCATTTTGTTCTTTATATTTTTCAGAGGAACAAGACACTTCTGCATCTCTGTAAAGTTAAGGACTCATTGAAATTAATTCTTCAGATATTATCTGCAGTAAAAGGTAAAGTTGTCAAGTTACTTTGCTCTTCTTCATAATGGGTCTCCCCTGATGTTTTCATTTAATGTTTAGCCTACTTAAATTTTCCATTTGTACCTATATATTTGGATGGTGTACGCAGACTGTAATTTGAAAGGAATGGCCTCGCTAAGCCCCAAGATGTCCCTGTATAAGCGAATACTCTCACTGTGAAGTAACAATGTCGTTCAAGATGTAAAACATTTCCAAAGCTTTTCTCTTTTCCTCACGTTTCCACATTAAAGTATTTAGTTGAGCTAGTTTGTTTTTCCTTGAAACTGCATGAAATATTCATATGTGTGTAACTGATTATTCCATTGATGATCTTATTTCATGGATTTCCCATGTTTTATGATGATGTCTATCATCTTGTGTTTAATTATTTCATTCTGGTACCAGTTTTCACAACGCATTTTGTACTTTTGATTCTTATATTTGGACTCCAGTTTATTCTTGCATTATGGCTTCACCAGTCTAGTGACAACAAAATTGGCTGTAATATTACTAATCCATGTAAACTGTTTCATTGTTTATCTTTGCTATGTACTGTACACCTGCAGTTGCCTTTTTTTTTGTACCTTGCATCAAACCAATAATTTTCATATGTATTCTCACAGTGTTATTGTTTACCAGTAAATTAGTTTATGTACATGTTTGGAGTCAGTTATGTGTTTAAGGTTATTACAATTTTAGTACAATTTGCCCTGGACATTTTAGTGTTGTGTTTTCCATGTCTTATCTTCAGCTTCTATGTTAGAGGCTATTTTGTTTCTTATTTGATATATTATATATGGAGAGTCTTCCTACGATCATAACATTATGTTTGTATTAAACCATGTTCACAGCTCCCTTACCGACTGCCACTGTGGTGTTGTGTGTTTTAGTTATCAGTTTTGTTTCTTGAATTAGACCATCGTTGGGATATTGATTTAATCCCATATTTCTACTCCTTGTATATTTCGACATGAAGGATATTATATGGGAAATCTGTACTGCCATAACCTTAACAACAATATTTTTTTCCTTTAGTAAGCTTAACAATATTATTTTTCCTTTAATGAGCTTAGCAATATCTTTTTCCCATTGGTATGATTGACAATATTTTTTTCCCTTTACCACTGCTCTTACTACGTCTCTTCAGAAAACTAGTATAAAAATGGTATTTTCACTTTCAAAGTAATGTAATGACATAACGACTAAAAGATCTGATAACATATCAACCTCTTTAAAGCTAACAGGTGATCAATTTGAGACCTCTCATTCACTGGTGTAAAGTTAATTTTTGTGCAGTGTGTTATTTAAGGTTATACTCAGGCATCTGAAGAATTCACACATATGTGTTAACTACAGGGAGGTAATGGCCAGGTCATCTAACTACTAATTCCAGCTTATGACATGTGTTCATAGTGCCAATTATATCAAAAAGCACTACTACAATTTATGCTTTAACTGCAGTCAGTGGTATCACCTCCACTGTACATCACTGTCATCCACTGGAGACTACTCAGAACACTGGACGTACAGCAGCCATTCAGAAAATAACTTACAACACTCCGTCACAAACACCTTCACCTCGAGCACAAATTTCCAATAAATAGCATTACAGAATGCGCATTTTCAGTCTTCACAAATAGATCATTCTACGCCACAGAACTGCAATGACAAACTAAATATTTTGCAATTCGGTGCTAGTAATGATAAGAACAAATACATAGAAATTCTCAGCTAAGAGAATGCAGTATCCTTGTAGCACTCATCTAAGGAGCTAGTCTTACATCCAGATCTATTCTCCCACCTTTCTAACCCCTCACAGGAGTAGGTGTTCATAACACTTATCCACCAAACCATAATTTTCTCCACAACTGACACCATACAACAGCTCACAGACAACAACAATATCCTATAAACACAGTACTAGGTGCAAGATAATCAACATCTGCATACCTCCTCACTCTACATACCCCATAAGGTACACTACCCAACAGCAGAGCCTCGGTAAGATGCTACCATTATTAAAGATTTGAATGTCCACTTTGTTCAGCATTCACACTTATGATCTCTGAGGTGAATCTCTTCAACTGTAACTTCTCAGTGTACTTAACCTATGCAACCAACCAACCAACCAGACTCCTCGTCCACCACCTCCTGCAGCTAACTTTGTGAAACAACATTCTGCTCACACCAGCATTACATGGAAGGATGCTACGGCAACCATCCTCTGACCACTTACCCATCCTGAGCACACTCCATCCAGCTCACCCAGTCAATACAAAAGACAGCTACCGGGGTCAGAGGAGTGCAACGTGACGACCACCTGAGTGCTGGATCACTAAACAGGCGTCACTAACCCTCCAGATACCCAGGCGGTTAGTACTGGTAATATACCTCCCTGGTTGTTAGCTTCCTACAAACTACTACCTACTCCCATAAATTACACACATCGTAAAGTAAAGAAACCACCTTACACATAACCACTCACCATTGATAGAAATCAGAGATCAAATCAATATTCTTAAATAAATCTATCATTAAACTAATCATATAGAGGCAAACAGATAACTGGCACTCCTTCATCAACACAGTGAACCGAAAGACCCACATCACCACTCGTCTCACCAGTCCTCACTCATGAAGCACACATGACTCATCACAGTAAAATCCATTGTCCCAAAGAACTTACAAACATACTCATGAGATACCTCTCAAAAATTACCCACAAACCAATCTCGCCTTTAAAAAGGAAAGTTGTGAAAAATCTATCCAAAATCCATTCAGAGACAATCGCCCACCTACCCTTCACTCCCAATGATACAAACAGTGCCTTTAAAATCTTAGGGAACTTTCCTCCTACACACCCTAATAATGTAACAGATTTTCACATGAAACACTATGGTCCATTTGCTAATGGGTTTGGAAGCCTCTCACCAACATGCTCTTGAACTGGCACAAATGCAGCAGTCACACAACCAGTCTTCCACCACCTAAAACAGTGTTCCTGGACAGAAGTCCCACAGACTTTACATGTGCAATGAAAATAGATAATTAAGGTTTGTCGTAGTCATTGATTATGTTAAAATTTCAAGTTTTCTAAGTCTATTTAGCTAAATTTTGTGAGTCTATTTAGCGTATGTGAGCACATTAAAAAAATGGGTAGTAAGGATAACAATCTGACCTCAACAGGAAATATGTAAACATTGTGTTAGGGATGAATGTTTCACAATCAAAGGTTCAGCTAAGGATTTAAAAACTTCCATTAGTGTCTTATATATTAGATGTCCGCGCTGCTCTGATATCTAGAAACTGTACCTTTGATAGAGGTTATATTTTAACATCCTTTCAGTTCTATGTAGCCCTTAAACTTGCACCTTTAAAATGCATTTTTGTTGCTTAATATTCTGTTTGGTGACTTTCCAAGGCATATTTGAAGGCAAGTCTGCCTCCACATTGATGGATCTATTAGGTCTTGCAGAACAACAGATGCTGCTGTCCTCAAGGCAAATGACCTGTATGTAGAGAAGGTCAAGAATCATTGTTTAAGCTTGTATTTTAGAGAATTGATATGATATACAGTTTGTTGTGCAACTATGTAGCTATTTTCCTGACAGTGGAAAGTAGAATCGGTTTATTTATCAGAAATCAGCTTGAAGAATCCTGCCCTGAGCCCTTGCTTGCTTAATTCAAAATGAAACGCATTAAGATGTTGCAGCAAATGATGGAGAAGGCTTACACGCACTTAAGCATACAGATGCTTGACTAGGAAGCATCATAATTTCTAGAAACTGCCAATCCCTCCTCAGAAAAGTCAGCAGACCCTGCAGTCTCAGCCATCTTGTTCAGACCAACAACACAACTATTCCAAGGTCAAACATAAATGAAACTTTTCTCTGTAATGTGAAAATCTTAGGGAAAATCAGAGCTATGTTGTATATGTTCGTGGTAAAGGCTACTTTAAAATGTCATACATGTTGTAGGGGTTTCATATGATGAATCTTTTTTCATGTTCAAAGGAGTAAGTGGTTCTTAAAATAGTGAAGGAGCCCTTTTTTTCGGCTTCTTTGAGAAAAAAGACTTGTCTGCTACTGCTGGCATCATGCCACGCCTGTTTTATGCTGAACTATCATAACATTGTCATATTGACAGAGCAATATGGAGGCTTTAAATACCATGATTTACTTGCACACATACGGGAATCACTAGCAGGGCGCAGCTGGCTATCTAGTGCTGTGCTCACCACCCATCAGTACCAAATAATTTCTTGTCAAGTGGAAAAATGAAACTCTGATCTAGCATTTCTCACAGAAACTGAAAACAAGGTGTAGGGAAATGGAATGACAGTGGTCAAAGATAAGAGAAAATGAATTATACTGTAGCATGACAGGCATGAAAGAGCTGGTCTTCAGAAGAGTTAAAACAGAGATCTTATCAGGAATACAATATAAATCTTAAAGCAGAGCTTACAAAAATCCTATAGGGCAACTTGCAATAGGTGTGATCTTAGAGCATATAATAATCACAATCCAACCAGGTGTAGCTCTCAAAAACCAATGAGGTAGCAAAGTTGAATAACAATACAAAGGCTAACTGAACAATGTGCAAAGGTGAATAAAAATAATATTCATGTATAGGATTTTTGTAAGCTCTACAGTACATTTGATGGAAGGTACTAAATTGTTGAGTAAGGGGAGAAATATTTGTAAATTTTCATTTGTTCGTCAAACACAAAGAACATCATCTACATACCTAAACCAAATTGCATTAGAAGGTAAGATATCCTTTAGTAATTTTGTTTCAGGAACTTCCATATAAAGATTACTTAGTACAGGTCAAAGCGGGTTACCCATTGCCATACCAAATTTTTGAGCATAATAATCTCCATTGAATTGAAATACACAGTCTTTTACACACAATTTTTTCAGTTCAATGAAATTTGACCTTGAAGCAGGTAAATGAATATCATCCAAGACATCAAATAGATATTCTAAAAGGTCATCAATTGGAACTTTAGTGGAAAGTGAGGAAACATCAAAGCTAACTAGTTTAAAATCAAAATTAACATTGATATTGTTTAGCTTGTTGACTAAATCTACATTGTTCATGATATTAGAATTTGATACCTTACCCACTAAAGGGCTTAATAAAGAAACTAACTATTTTGACAATTCATATGTGATGGAGCCTACTGAACTCACTATAGGTCTTGCTGGAAAATTCTGTTTATGTGTTTTGATAAGTCCATACATATATGGCAATGAATAGGACAAAGATGACAAACTTTTGATAAGAGAGATGTTACCTTTCAACAACAACTTCATTTCTTTATTGAAATGAGAATTAACTGCTTCTAAGGGAGTTTTACTAAGTTTAGCATATGTTGTGTCATCATTTAAAAGATCATTCATTTTACATAAATAGTTACTTTTGTCTAAAATCACAACAGTTAGACTTATCTGCTTTAGTAATATGTATATCCTTGTTTTTCTTTAAGGTGTTAATAGCTCTTATGAATCTTTTAGGGCAATTAGCTTCCACTGGTTTTGACAAACTGGCATACGCTAAACCCTTACAGATATCAATTTCATCATTACTTAAATTACTGTATTTTTCTAAATTACAAAAAGACTTTGTGACATCAACACAGCTGGCTTCCCTGTCAGAGCACACAAAACAAACCATAGCCTAATGCACACAAGGAATCTTTATCTAGTTTATTAGATAGGTTTACCACAAAAGATGGGTTTGTGTTCTTGGTCCAGTCGCTGTTTTCAATAAGATGGTCCAACTTACAATTTAGTGACACTTGTAGCCTATTGCATTCTTTCCTTAATTCATCATAGCAATAGTCCAACATCCGGTTCTTCCAGTGTGTCGGTATTGCGATTTGAAAGGCACGTTTCTTCTCTCTTGAAATGCGAAAAGCCTCCTCCATTTCAAGTTTCTTTAATTCAATGTTTTTCTTTAAAATGATATTTTGGAATTGGTCAAATCGTCGACCAGACAGCTGAAACAAACGTTGAGGTAGGACAGATCTTGGCATCATTTGTTCATCAAGGCATTTCCTAAGGAATCCAAATCGTAACTTCAGTTGGTAAGCCTTGATTAGCGATTTGGAGAAAGCAGTAACGAAAGGAGAAAGTCCATGACAGCTTGTAGAGAAGAAATAGAAGAGCCGTGTGGAATCCATGTTGGAAAGGATCACAATTTTGCGCGTCATCAAGATATTCCTATGAGTCCACGGGGAAAATGAAACACGATAAGCTCCCAAGTGCACTTTCGTGTATTAATCACATCATCAGGGGAGACACAAGAGAGAAATATGTCAGTTGATATACATCGAAGAGACGAAGCTAAGAGCCATTTGATAAACATGTGATTGTCCAAAACATAAAACGAGCGTTCGTAAACTTATCATTTTACAAATCTTATCAACAATAAAGTTATCTAATTTGTATAGACCATCACTAATATTAAGATTATAATTCTTTGTGTACTTAATAATAGAAGATTCAATGATATTCCTCTTGGTAATAGAGTTAGAGTTAATAACTGAGATGGCGTTACTCCAGTCAATACAATGATCATAGTTTTTAACGTGATTAAACAAGGCAGATAAGTCTAACTCTGTTGTGATTTTAGACAAGTAACTATTTATCTAAAATGAATGATCTTTTAAATGATCCCTTAAAGCAGTTAATTCTCATTTCAATAAAGAAATGAAGTTGTTGTTGAAAGGTAACATTTCTCTCATCAAAAGTTTGTCATCTTTGTCCCATTCATTGCCATATATGTATGGACTTATCAAAACACATAAGCAGAATTTTCCAGCAAGAGCTATAGTGAGTTCAGTAGGCTCCATCACATATGAATTGTCAAAATGGTTAGTTTCTTTATTAAGCCCATTATTGGGTAAGGTATCAAATTCTAATATCATGAACAATGTAGATTTAGTCAACAAGCTAAACAATATCAATGTTAATTTTGATTTTAAGCTAGTTAGCTTTGATGTTTCCTCACTTTTCACTAAAGTTCCAGTTGATGACCTTTTAGAATATTTATTTGATGTCTTGGATGATATTCATTTACCTGCTTCAAAGTCTAATTTCATTGAACTGATAAAATTGTGTATAAAAGACTGTGAATTTCAATTTAATGGAGATTATTATGCTCAAAAATTTGGTATGGCAATGGGTAACCCTCTTTCACCTGTACTAAGTAATCTTTACATGGAATGTTTTGAAACAAAATTACTAAAGGATATCTTACCTTCTAATGCAATTTGGTTTAGGCATGTAGATGATGTTCTTTGTGTTTGACGAACAAATGAAAATTTACAAATATTTCTCCCCTTACTTAACAATTTAGTACCTTCCATCAAATTTACTGTAGAAAAATGAAAATAATGGTATGTTACCATTTCTAGATTCCATGATCCATAGACAAGGAAACAAGTTTAAGTTTGGCATATACAGGAAACCCACCAATGTATGCTCATATATCCATTATTACTCATCTCAACATGATCAGTACACCTGCACCCTGAGCCACCGACTCTTGCTCCACTTACAAGAAGGTGGAATCAAACATCATCATGAACAAAAGCATGAAACGAGACTAACGAGGGAGATTATAATGAATAACATCAAAATCATTACTAGTTGTAGTGATCGCAGGAGACTACAGAGATTAGAAGCCATTCACATAAGAGAGGAAGCCCCTGTCATCAACATCCAGACAAACATGACCACAGCCTTATAGCTCTTTGATGGCCCGCCAATAGGACGTAGAGCTGATAATGCCTTGTCAAATTCCCGACTGCTCAGATGTGATTAATTACTGTGTTGTTACAAACATTCCATTATACAAAGGAATGTAAAGGTATCCATACAGCAGTGGACCACTGGGTCACTTCGAGGCTGATGGTGATAGTGGAAGATATCAGGAACTCACACATTAGTGTAGTGGAAGATATCAGGAACTCACACATTAGTGTAGTGGAAGATATCAGGAACTCACACATTAGTGTAGTGGAAGATATCAGGAACTCACACATTAGTGTAGTGGAAGATATCAGGAACTCACACATTAGTGTAGTGGAAGATATCAGGAACTCACACATTAGTGTAGTGGAAGATATAAGGAACTCACACATTAGTGTAGTGGAAGATATCAGGAACTCACACATTAGTGTAGTGGAAGATATCAGGAACTCACACATTAGTGTAGTGGAGATATCAGGAACTCACACATTAGTGTAGTGGAAGATATCAGGAACTCACACATTAGTGTAGTGGAAGATATCAGGAACTCACACATTAGTGTAGTGGAAGATATCAGGAACTCACACATTAGTGTAGTGGAAGATATCAGGAACTCACACATTACTGTAGTGGAAGACATACAGATAATCTAAAGATAAACCTGTATATTGTCAGTGTGACTAATGATGAGTCGCAAATAATGTTAGTCTTGAACTTGAAGGGAAATATTTATCAAGTTTATTGTGAAACGTATTTATAATGCTGCTTCCAACCACTCTAACTGGTACATTATTCCATGTTAACAATCATATTGAAGATAAAATACTTCACCTCATCTGAGGTCAAACGTTTGCCCACCAGTTTGTGTTCATTACTACCAGTGACATCAGACGTGACGTCATTAGTAGATAGATATCTATACCTCATAGTGATTTTTGTTGGTAATACAGACAGTTAGTTTCGCTCTATTTCCAATGAACGTAACTTTAAAGTAAAGTACACAAGGTAAAAAGTATCTTCCCGGATGTTTCCGATGAATTTAGAAATGATCAATACGACTCGTGTTGTCTGGGTAGGGTTGGTGAGTGTGAATGTGGACATGTTTCCTCATAATTATGGCAACTCATCTTTATCGTTAATTCCATCGAAATATGAAATTGATATACGATTCAATATTACAATTTCTCCCAGCATTGGCACAGGGTCATATCATACGATTATGATGAAATTGGTTCATAGTTAGACCTGCCAAGTCTCCTCAAATATGGAATGTTTCTAATTGTTGGATTCACCAGGTCTCCATATGACTGGTCTGTACCATGACAGGTCGCTAGGTCTATGCTTGGTACGGGCCCTCACCTCAACCCGGCACTAGACACAACACTATGTATGTAGTCGTGATTACCGTAACAGGTGAGTGGCAAGATTGGATGACGTACGTAACAGTATCAGACTTCATCATTCTCAATAGTTTAGGTGGATCATGTAATATTTGGCGTTGCTTCATGTTTTATCAGATGATAAAATTATGGTTGGCCTAATGACCTTCACAAGTCAATGGTTATTAAATCCCACACAGCAACCAACCACTCAGGATTACCAGGAGGGAGCCACCTGGTGCAGACCAAGTGTACCAACCTGGTGGAGAGGATCAACTGCTCCACCTACATCTTCAGTTCAGCACACCATTGTGGTAATGAAGGGAAAATCACCACATTTACAAGCCGAGTGCACGTAGCTTATCCCACCTCGTTAGAGAGAAAACTTGCCTGCATTTGAATCAATGAACGGGAACAGAGAAGACAAAGTTTTATTATACATTTATTATACAACTATATAATTTATATTATATACATTACCACATTTCCTGCACTTTCCATCACAAATTTGCTGAGGTCATAACCTTGTAGTTACCATTACCTTACAACCTTAAGGATGGTGGTCTACAACACCTCTAGATTGATGGAGAAAACGAAAAGATTCGTTTTACTATTAAGACCACAGAAATGCGGTAATTCCACTTCACTACCACTAACTACTAGTTATTCTACTTGTTGATTTTCACGGCTAAGATTTTCATCCTCTGAGCGAAGCCATACAATAATCGTCCTTATCTACTCTGAGCATTGGATAGCCTCCTGATGATCAAGATTGCTGTTTTGGTTGTCCGTTTCCCTTGTTACTGCTGCGCCTCACTGCACACCTTACATGAGTGCCTTCCACAGTATTAGGGACAGCTGCTGGGCCTCACTGTAGCTACTTCTGGGACGGTTGCCAATCTTCCTCGTATTCCCTCATGACCACAGCGCCAAACCGACTCCCGCCATCAGGCCGAAACGCACAAACATTTCTGACAAAATTGAGGCAACCGCTTTCGCGTCAGTTTTGACACCAAGTGAATTTCTACGACAATTACGTTCAAGATGCTTGGTTTTTCGTTCATGGATTGAACAGAAGCAACCAACGATGGTTGCTACTGCCCAATCCATGAAGTCCCCCCCACCACGGAAAGGTAACCAAGCTTCGGGGGGGATGGGTGTTTACCCTGACGCCAACGGAGAAACCCAATATTAGTGCAGAGATCTTTTCCTCGATAAAGAAAGTGTAGCCGGACTCCGCCCTCATGAGGTTACTGCACGACAGCAAAGATCACCCTTTGGTAGGCTGTGCTATAGGCAGCACAGCTCCGTCAAAGATCTCACTCCATAAGTGAACTTATATAGATTCCTTTTTTAACATTTTGTCTTGTCTATAAGGAACTCATCAGTTCTTCTCCAGTGAAAGCAAAAAATCATCGAGAAATTCATTTGTCTTCTCAATATCAGGATCTTGTGGCTCTGTGTGGGGGCCGGGGCTGGTGGGCTGTGTGTCTGGCTGTGTCTGGAGAGCGGGGCTGGTGGTCTCTGTGACTGGTTGTGTCTGGGGAGCGGGGCTGGTGGTCTCTGTGACTTGCTGTGTCTGGGAAGCGGGGCTGGTGGTCTCTGTGGCTGGCTGTGTCTGGAGATCAGGGGAAGTCTTGGGCATAAATTTCAATATACTGTGAGCGATATCGTCTCTCAACCGATTCCTCTCGATCTTCTCTTGCACGGCCTTCATGATACGTTTGGGCGGCTTTCTCCATTTTCTTTGCATTTCAGTTGGTGATCCTGCGCCATCGAGCCACATGATACCAGAATAGTATCGTTCCTGTTTCCCAACGGGTCCAATCTTGGTGTCACACATGATGCCGAGTGAACCCAAATGGCGGCCGATGTTTACGTTGGAAGCCACGGGCTCGTTATGTATCTTGCAGTAACTTTCATACCGTTGCTGCAGCTCTTTCCTGCTGATAAGGTACCGCTTCATAGTAATAGTCTTTCCCTTCATTTGAACGAAGGTATTCATGAAACTAACAAAGGAAGCCTTTCCTTTGTAATCCCGTTTGTAGTAACAGAAAGCCATTGAAGACGTGGATTGGGTCAGGCGAAGTTACACAGACTAACAAGATAGTCCTATAATCAATGATCCTGTATCAGCACTGAAGTCGAAATACGTCAGAACGACAATTTCAACCCAGGGCTGGAGGGCCAATTGATGATATTCTCACGTCTTGCTCAACCAAGTAACCTCGGTTAGACCTTGCTTATATTTAAATATAGTAAAGCTAATATAGTGAAGCTTGATGATGCTGTTCATATGTAAGTTGCAATGTAGTCTGTATATATATATATATATATATATATATATATATATATATATATATATATATATATATATATATATATATATATATATATATATATATATATATATATATATATATATATATATATATATATATATATATATATATATATTTTTTTTTTTTTCAATAATGAATGGAACTTAGCTCCAAAGGTGATTTTGTTGTTGGAGTGGGACCTCCAGCCATTCTGTCTACCTTTTCCCTTTCTAGACATGTGGTGGGGCATTGGGTAGTGTGGCAACCTTCGTCTTCATCTTTTTGGGTGCAGGCTTGCAAACCTCGTGGAGTAGTTGTGGGGTTTGCTTCTTTGCTGCACTCGACATAGCAATCTGGGTGTAGCTATCTACCCGGGCTGGTGGGTCAGCCAGCATAGCTACACGCTCACTCGGTACCTGGGCTGGTGGACGAGCAGCCTTCCTTTCTTCCATGGCTACAGTCTGCCTAACGACTTGGGGTTGTGGAGCAGCCATCCTTACTACCACCCAGGTTGGTTGGGCAGCCTTCTTTCGTTTCTTTGCTACACCCTTCTGGTTGGGCTGGTTGGGCAACCTTCTTTTTCCTCTTCTTCGATACAACCTGCCAACCGAATTCGTCTGTTGGTGGGTCCGTTTCTTTCATGGATACAACCTCTGTAGCCACTTGGGCTGGCCGGTCAACCTTCGGTTGTAGGTAAAAGTATATATATAGAATAATGTGGTTATCATCAGCAGCCAGAGGCCATTCCTCCCTCCTTGCCTGCAGAGTTCTTGATTTTCTGGAAAGTTCTACGAGATTCTGGTAAGATAAATACCATTGAGAGGACGTTGTTAGGGGACAGTCAGGTTCAGTTTAGAGTTGGTTGTGGGATGGTTCTTTTACTGTGTCGTATCAGCCAGATGGGTATTTCTTTTCACAGTTTTCGTTAAAGTTTGTTTTCTAGAAGCATAATCTAGAGCACTATTTTCCATATGTTTATCATTTTTCTTATTATAGTTTCATTATAATCATTAGTTTTGTTATTGTTGACTTTCAGATATTTGATGTTATGTTTGTGATTCCCGTGGAAGTGTCTGACATCTTGCTAGAAGACTTTCTGGTCACAATATTTCTGCACTGGGGAGTTGATCGTATTCTTTTATTGCAGGTTTTGTTATTATCTTGCTTTACATTAAGGTCTACTAGAGGTTTTCCCAATGCTGGTTGAACATATTTCCAGCAACAGGAGATGGCGTAAGATACAGTATTGATGAAACTTATCTATCTATATACCTATCTAAATATCGCTCTATCAGTCTATCAATCTAACTATGTATTTATCTATCTATCTATTTATCTATCTTTATCTGAAAGTCAACAATAATAAAATCATTGATATATGAAGTATAACAATGTCATCTCAATGGCAATTATCTCACCAGAATCTTCTAGAACCTTCCAGAAAACTATGAACTCTTCAGGCAGGGAGGGAGGAATGGTCTCCGGCTATTGGTAAAACCATATTATTCCATATATATGTTTATATATACATATTTATGTATATATATGAATGTATATAAGGGAATAGTGGTTCCAACAATGCTGTATGGTTGCGAGGCGTGGGCTATGGATAGAGATGTGCGCAGGAGGATGGATGTGCTGGAAATGAGATGTTTGAGGACAATGTGTGGTGTGAGGTGGTTTGATCGAGTAAGTAACGTAAGGGTAAGAGAGATGTGTGGAAATAAAAAGAGCGTGGTTGAGAGAGCAGAAGAGGGTGTTTTGAAATGGTTTGGGCACATGGAGAGAATGAGTGAGGAGAGATTGACCAAGAGGATATATGTGTCGGAGGTGGAGGGAACGAGGAGAAGAGGGAGACCAAATTGGAGGTGGAAAGATGGAGTGAAAAAGATTTTGTGTGATCGGGGCCTGAACATGCAGGAGGGTGAAAGGAGGGCAAGGAATAGAGTGAATTGGAGTCATGTGGTATACAGGGGTTGACGTGCTGTCAGTGGATTGAAGCAAGGCATGTGAAGCGTCTGGGGTAAACCATGGAAAGCTGTGTAGGTATGTATATTTGAACGTACAGAATAATGCGGCCATCATCAGTATCGAAGAAAACTGAAAAGATGAGGTCCCACCGAGATTCGAACTCGGATTGCTGGATCCAAAGTCCAGAGTGCTAACCCTTACACCATGGGACCTGATAAGAAAAGATGTGATTTCATCTAAATGTTTTACATATAATCAACCAGAGGCCATTCCTCCCTCCCTGCCTGCAGGGTTCAAGGTTTTCTAGAAGGTTCTCGAAGATTCTGGTAAGATCATTACCTTTGAGAGGTCGTCGTTAGGTGACAGTCAGGTTCACTCTATGGTTGGTGTTTGTAGTTGGTTGTCCGAGGATGTTGTTATACTTGATCAATTTTGTAATTGTTGACTTTCAGGTAGGAAGTACTCATTTACGATGCATCCTTGTACTCACAACAACCTTATGAGTCACTTCAAGATTTATCTTCACTACAACTTTATCTTCACTACACTATTAAGGTTGAAGTCAATGGTCACATTCACTACAATCTCAACACGACTGGTCTTATACCTAACCCATATTATCACTACATCCATGTACATGTATTTCTTGCAGAATAACGCAGATATCAATGATTTCTGTGAAAATTGACATACACAGCCTTACGTATCTATCGATCTATCTAATATCTGTTTTTTACCTATCTATCTACCGATCTATCTATCTATCTATCTTTCTAAATCAGAAAGTCAACAACAATATCATTAATGATACGTATAACTACGTCCTCTCAATGGCAGTTCCTACCCAGAATCTTCGAGAACCTTCTACTAAACCTTGAACCCTGCAGGCAGGGAGGGAGGAATGGCCTCTGGTTGATTATATGTAAAACATTTAGATGAAATCACATCTTTTCTTATCAGGTCCCATGGTGTAAGGGTTAGCACTCTGGACTCTAAATCCAGGAATCCGAGTTCGAATCTCGGTGGGACCTCACCTTTTCAGTTTTCTTAGAAACTGATGATGGAACTGAGCCATATAGTTGACCTTCGATGGACATATATTTCTTACGGCCCACCATTTTATTTAAGTATGAAGATCTCACGGCAGAGAGGAAACGTGTGATATTCAAAATCAAAAGCCGCAATTGCCCTCATGGTAATGGTCGACATGTTTGCAGACAGATGACACAGACATGTGAGAAGTTAGACAAATATGGACGTTCCTGGTTGCTGTATAGCCTAGGTTTATAATCACTTGTAATGAAGGAGAAATGTTGCACATTATTCCACACCTTTTTATTTAGGCTAGGCTAGGCTAGGATGACTAGGGTCCATAACGTAACAGAGCTGGAAAATGCATCATATCGGATCTCTATTTGTGCAAAATGGCGCAAGTTTGTGGAAGTGATTTACGCAATGCCGGAGAGAATCCACCTCCACCAGAAATAATGTCTCAGACCATACAATATCTGCTGTTGGACGAGCAGGGGACATTACACCAATATATTCCTGTAGTTTACTGCTCTTCCCAAACACGCAGCAAGACATTCGTAAAAGCGTTAAACTGAACTTTTCCATCGGTTTTCATATCTTTAATTACTTACACCAGTTCCAACAGGTGGAAAAAATCATTTGAAAAATCAGAAATTATTTGCCTATAAAAAGTATTTTGATCGATCGTACCAAATATTCAATTATTTCTGTACCCGACAAAATATTCAGTCACTCCTATATCCGACATTTTTCCTGCTGGCTGGTGCCGTTAAAGTCATATGGTAATTTACCGAAATTAGATTATAGATATATTCATCTATATGGAATGGATCAGCGTGAAGAAAAATATATATTTTCACTAAATCCTCCTCTTCACTACACTCCCATCTTCACTACATAGTTCTAACACAACATCTTGACTACACCATTGTATGACAACATTATCATATCATTGTGTTCTTATCTTCACCACAGCCTCGGCAAAATTGATGTTTTCTTTACACATCAGGGTAGATGGCCATCTTTATGATGACAGAGAACACACATAACATATTAAACCACTTATCTTTAGTCACTTTAATCTAATTTCTGCTGATAAAAACGAATTATAATGACAATCCTTGTGTTCTGTGATGGGACATTGTACGGGTGAAGGAACTGTTGTCAGGCACATGTATTAAACTATTGAGAAATAAACTTAACTGTATTAAAGTAATGACTTCACTATATTAGACTTCTCTATATTAAGCTATGCTAGGATATGATCAGTTCCCAGGTTATATAAGGGCGGGAGCCGGGACCGAGAGCATCATTTGAGCTGTGACCTCTGTCGAGTGAACATCTCTGCTCCGCCTTGCAAGCTCCCTCAACCTTTCCTCGAACACTTCAATATAATAATGTTCACCAAGGAGGTAGGACGATCCTCCTTTGTCCAGGAGATGGAATTTGAATATGTCCATGTATTTGACATGGGCTATGGCTGTTTGGACATGGAAGTGGAATACCCAGACGTGGAAGTGATGGATGGAGTGGAATTTGGCTGTGTGGATATGGAGGTGGAATACCCAGAGGTTGAGGAGATGGATGGAGTGGAATTGGTGGAATACCCGGACGTGGAAGTCATGGATGGAGTTGAATTTGGCTGTGTGGATATGGAGGTGGAATACCCAGAAGTGGAATTGGAGGAAATGGAATATGGGTGAAGCTGGTATGAACGCCATATGGATTTGGTGAAGGTTGACCTCGTAATGTGTTGACGTAAAATAGGTCAACCACTGTGACCATGTGGCGGGGAGGGCCACATCCACCAACCACGAAGCGAGCCCCACCACGGAGAAGTATCCTGGCTGCATCCACGTACGAGAACCACCGCGGGATTGCCGTCATCCAGTACCCCTGCTATGCCTCCTACAAGAAGGCACTTCTTGCCAACGTGACACCACTTTCCGTCAACGGTCGCTGTGCAAAAGTGAAACCTCACCGTCACACTGATGCTGACCAAGTGACCTCGCCCACTCAAGTGGCACTGCAGCCCACACGCCCTACCAGACCCACCATCCATGAGGAAATGCAGCCCACCCCACTTGTCAGGCCTACCATTCAAGACCGACTTGGTCCCCCAACACATGTAAGGCTCACCATTCAAGACCGACTTGGTCCCCCAACACATGTCAGACCCAGCGTTCGAGACCGACTGGGACCAATAACACATGACATGTCCTACGTTACAGACCGACTGCACTCTGCACCACGTACGGGCGTTAAAACGCGTGTCGAGATGACACACGCTCCCCGTGCCAAAAGATTCAGTTTGTGAAGAACCTGAGTTCTTTCTTCCTGCTGGTGCTGCAGGAGAACACGGCCCTAGAGTGGACACTGGAGGTGTGTTTGTGTTTGTGTTTGGGTTATCACTGAGGAACCAACACCAAGACAACTTTAGTTTGGACTTGCCAAGGATAACGTTAATCTGGCGGAAGTCTGGCTTTCTCCCAGTAGTGGATGACATATAATATCCACTTAGGGACGATGAAAACAAAGAAAGGAAAAAAATGGGAGCATTATCCCGCCCCCCCCAAAAAAAAATACATAAATTCACGGGGATAATTTCCTTCGTCTTCAAAGAAAAAATGAAACTCTTCCGACGCTACCGTGCCTTCCATAAAGCAACCCTCAAAGAAATCACTTTCTACACAATGCGCAAGGAGTCGGTTAGCCAATCTTCATATGGCTGGGGCTATTCTTCCCTCTGATTGATTCATTTTTCAAGATTAAGGAAAGTTATAATGAAAATATTGTATTGAGTTTCTCCGTTGGCGTCAGGGTAAACACCCATCCCCCCCGAAGCTTGGTTACCTTTCCGTGGTGGGGGGGACTTCATGGATTGGGCAGTAGCAACCATCGTTGGTTGCTTCTGTTCAATCCATGAACGAAAAACCAAGCATCTTGAGCGTAATTGTCGTTTAAATTCACTTGGTGTGAAAACTGACGCGAAAGCGGTTGTCTCAATTTTTGTCAGAAATGTTTGTGCGTCTCGGCCTGATGGCGGGAGTCGGTTTGGCGCTGTGGTCATGAGGGAATACGAGGGAGACTGGCAACCGTCCCAGAAGTAGCTACAGTGAGGCCCAGCAGCTGTCCCTAATACTGTGGAAGGCACTCATGTAAGGTGTGCAGTGAGGCGCAGTAGTAACAAGGGAAACGGACAACCAAAACAGCAATCTTGATCATCAGGAGGCTATCCAATGCTCAGAGTAGATAAGGACGATTATTGTATGGCTTCGCTCAGAGGATGAAAATCTTAGCCGTAAAAATCAACAAGTAAAATAACTAGTAGTTAGTGGTAGTGAAGTGGAATTTCCGCATTTCTGTGGTCTTAATAGCAAAACGAAACTTTTCGTTTTCTCCATCAATCTAGAGGTGTTGTAGACCACCATCCTTAAGGTTGTAAGGTAATGGTAACTACAAGGTTATGATCTCAGCAAATTTGTGATGGAAAGTGCAGGAAACGTGGTAATGTATATGATATAAATTATATAGTTGTATAATAAATGTGTATCAAAATTTTGTCTTCTCTGTTTCGGTTCATTAATTCAAATACAGGTAAATTTTCTCTCTAACGAGGTGGGATAAGCTACGTGCACTCGGCTTTTAAATGTGGTGACTTTCCCTTCATTACCACAATGTTGTGCTGAACTGAAGATGTAGAATTCCGTAGACGAAGCTAAGATAGGAAATCAATCTACATCAAAAATTGAACGTATGCATCTTTAGATGGACATAAAACAAACGGACGGAGGAGCACAGTGGAGCAAATGAATTTCAATATTACCACTTAAAGTAGGCCTTTCAACTAGTTGTGGCTTTAAAGCAAACTTTTTCTAGCCAAGGTTTAGTTAGCACCTAAACTAATCCCCACGACCTTACCTTAAGAAATGTTTTCAAAAGGTACTGTCTGAACATATTTCTAAGGTAAGGTCATTTAGGTTTGGTTTAGATGCTACCCTAACCTAGGCTAGAAAAAGTTTCCTTTGCTTCAGAGACCCAACTACTTAGACGGGCTACTGTTGATATTAAACAGTAACAGAAAGGTGATAAAACTGAGATGAAATGAATAAAAATATAGAATGGGTCAGTTGAAAGTTGAAGTATTTGCTAAATACAATTTTTGACAGATCCAAATGGATCCTAAAGTCAGTCACTTAAATCATAATGCTGAATATTGTTTTAATTGTTGGAACTAGTAACAGGAAGTAAAAATATCAAGCTGAAAGGGATGCCATTACAATAACTTCATATACCTGTATGGGATCTCTTAAACTTCTTTTCCTTAAATCTGAATGGATTTAAGTCGTTTAATCTGCTCTCTGAATTTGTTTCTCAGTCCAGTAATCATCTTTGGAGATTACCTCAGTAATTTCTTCATTCAATGTCTTCCTATTGAAATTAGTTGACGACCACAGCAGTACAATATCCAAGCTGGGATGGCTATGTTTTGGGAAGGCGAGAGGTCAGGTTATGCAAGAATGTTAGAAATGGCTTCCATCAGTTTCTACCCTATCTACTCTAAATATTTTGGGTTATAGAACCTAGAGATTTACGAGTAAATAATATAATATAGTTATCTTGGCAAGATATCCAACATGAGATTATAGTCATAATAACAATATTGTCACAAGGCCAATATATAATCACCGGAATATTATATTTATCATGATAATGTATCACTTATGACAAAATATGCATGATTAAAAAATGACAATATAGCACCTACAAAAAATATCACATTGCTAATATAGCCAAGGTGGCGATATATACACGAAAGTACCGTAACGAAAATAAGAAGATAGCCAAAATGACAATATGTTCGTAATGACAATACTGCCACTATGTATATATATTCTCAATGACACTATGTAGATGATGTTCTTTGTGTTTGGCCAACAAATGAAAATTTACAAATATTTCTCCCCTTACTAAACAATTTAGTACCTTCCATCAAATTTACTGTAGAAAATGAAAATAATGGTATGTTACCATTTTTAGATTGCATGATCCATAGACAAGGAAACAAGTTTAAGTTTAGCATATACAGAAAACCCACCAATGTATGCTCATATATCCATTATTACTCATCTCAACATGACAGAGTTAAATTATCATCATTTCAATCTATGTTCCTAAGGGCATTACGTATTTGTAGTCCAGAGTTTATTGATGATGAGTTTGAAAAGATATATTCTATTGGATATAAGTTAAAGTACCCTAGATCTTTCATTGATAAATCCCTTAAGTTAGCAAAGAAATCATTTTATAGAGTTGAGCCCAAACCTCCCATCGACACCAAGAATCTTTTAGTTCTCCCTTTTAATAATAATTTCACTTTGCTTCCCATGTAGCTTAAATCCTTTAATGTAAATGTTGCCTTCAGCAACAATAATACTATAAAGAATATCTTAATCAGGAATTCACCAGAAAATTCTCTTGGTTGTATCTATAGAGTTCCTTGTGGAAAGTGTGATAAATTTTATGTTGGCCAGACTGGTAAGGATCTTTCTGTTAGACTTAAGCAACATAAATATAGTATAAGAACGGGACAAGAATCAAATGCCTTGTTTAATCATGTTAAAAATTATGATCATTGTATTGACTGGATTAACGCCATCTCAATTGTTAACTCTAACTCTATTACCAAGAGAAATATCATTGAATCTTTTATTACTAAATACACAAAGAATTATAATCTTAATATTAGTGATGGTCTGTACAAATTAGATAACTTTATTGTGCACAAGATTTGTAAAATGATATGTTTATGAACGCTCGTTATATGTTTTGGACGATCACATGTTTACCAAATGGCGTCCTAGCTTCGTCTCTTCGATGTATATCAACTGACTTATATTTCTCTCTTGTGTCTCCCCTGATGATGTGAATATCACACGAAAGTGCACTTGGGAACTTTTCGTGTTTCATTTTCCCCGTGGACTCATAGGAATATCTTGATCACGCGCAAAATTGTGATCCTTTCCAACATATATATATATTGATATAATCAAGGTAAGATGCCATTACTCACTCTTGACGTTACCTACTAATAAATGTATGAGCAGCAGATGCTACTTAAAGATACAGTCAACATGTGCATTTACTCGTTGTTGATGTTGTACACAGGAACATTTACTCCTTGTTGATGTTGTACACAGGAACATTTACTCCTTGTTGATGTTGTACACAGGAACATTTACTCCTTGTTGATGTTGTACACAGGAACATTTACTCCTTGTTGATGTTGTACACAGGAACATTTACTCCTTGTTGATGTTGTACACAGGAACATTTACTCCTTGTTGATGTTGTACACAGGAACATTTACTCCTTGTTGATGTTGTACACAGGAACATTTACTCCTTGTTGATGTTGTACACAGGAATATTTATCCTTGTTGATGTTGTACACAGGAACATTTACTCCTTGTTGATGTTGTACACAGGAATATTTATCCTTGTTGATGTTGTACACAGGAATATTTACTCCTAGTTGATGTTGTGCACGGGAACATTTACTCCTTGTTGATGTTGTACACAGGAACATTTACTCCTTGTTGATTTTGTACACAGGAACATTTAAGCATAACTATGCACATATTGTTTACTGGATGTGTCTAACGTGGATAATGTCTCACATTGTCATTCCCAGTTATTATAACCATATAAGTTATATTCATATGGAAGATTTTTATGACAACCGGCAGGAGATGTTGTATATATTACATGGCAGCAACCATTGTGGCATGCAGGGCTCACGTGAGCCTGCTCCTCTACCATGACCCCAAACTTACCTCCCATGTGTCTTGTTGTCTGGATCAGTTGTTTTCAAGAACTTTTTTGGGCGATAGTACATTACTATTGTATCCACCAACATTATATATATTCAATTAGACATTTGATGTAGTTTCAATGTTTGATGTATGGTATGACTTTACATACACATTATCATTTCCATGCAGGCAAAAGTAAAACCTTTTACCCACACCAGGTCTTCTGTCCAACGGCAGCAGGGAAAAGAAGGTAATAGGTGAAGACACAGGCCATGTACCACGTCAGTGGAGGACCAGCTACGGCAGCCTTCGTGGCTCAGGAGAGAATGTTCGTGCGCAGTGTTGGGAGGAAACCATATACTGTTCACCAGCCTTACGTATACAAGAGATGTGGGAGTGGGTTGTCAACAGAGCTCAGTAAGACACCAACAGTGGCAGTTAATTGTCAGAAGCGTTTCAAGTGAGCAGCTGCAAGGTGTGGTAATGGTGGTCAGGAAGGCTGTTCCTTGTAGCTCGCTAGTTAGCCGAGAGGTGAGTGTAGACACTGTATAATGTTATGATGAAGTATGGAGTAGATAGATATTGTGTTTCACTGCCAACTTATCTGAGATTCAAGCTATGTCAGGAGGGACGCATCGCAGTAGATAGATTACAGCTTGAAGGGAAAACAGATGATTGGCATAACAGTTATTTACGAAATGTCTTTTTAGAAAGAATAAACAGTATACCCAGACGAAATGTTGTACACATATATTGTGATAGATTAGTGTTAGGTCAAGCGGGTTGTGGTGGTTTTTATAAGAGAATATTTTATCAATCAATGTTATGCAGATGTAACAGTTTGTAAAAGAATTAGTAAGAACACCTCGTCCACGCTGACTGAACTTCATGCAGTTAGTGAAGGACTTCAGGTTGCTATAGAGATGTGTAAACATGTATGTTTTTGTTGACAGTAGAAGTGCACTTGAAGCCTTACAGTGTAAACATCCAGTTAACTTTCATATTGTTAATATCTATAAACAACTGGTCATAGAAATGTAAGAAATGGAATGTACTGTGCAGTTTGTATGGATTCCATCATATGTGGGGATTCAGTTGAATGAAATGGCTGACAAATTGGCCAAGAAAGCTGCAGAAAAGCTTCATGGAGATATCATAAGTAATGAAAGTATAAGAACAATAAAGAAGGAAGTGGAAAGAAAAAGAAAAGAATGGGAACATGCAAGAAGAGAAGTGATAACCAAAGGCAGTGAGCGTTTACATCATTATTTGTATGTGTTACAAATTACCAATGTAACTTACGGCACTAACTTACCATCTGTTGATACTGCCATAATGAGACTAAGGTTGGCATATCATTGGCAGATAAGTGGAGGGCTGGGTCAATCTTGCCAACTATGAGGGATGCACCTACACTGTGGCATTATGGGTTACAATGTGGACAAATCCAACTATATAGGAATAGTGACGTCACTTCTCTATAAGAACAAATTTGTTGATCAATTGGTAATAGAAAGATTAAAATGATCCTTGCAATATACAAACATTTTGCCCCAACGGTATGACTTTAATATTATCCAAGACTACATTATCTTTACATATCAAAACTAGTTGTATTCTAATTATATTACTGTAGATAATGCAATGTGATTCTTGTAGTGTACTATTGTTAAGACATTTACAACTTTTGTAAGCCCAAAAAGGGATGACAAAGATGAGGGTGGGGTAGTACACTACCCTGTCATTTTGTTGTTCATATTATCAACAAAATATCTCAGTTTCAGTTTCAATTTCAACCATAGTACTTAAGGATATATTTGTTTCATTCTAATCGTAGTTATGATTATAAACTTGTCGTAAAACGTTTTACCTCGAATGAGGCGAAGTACTTTATCTTAACAGGATTATCAACATGTGGAATGATATACCAAGTAGAGTAGATGAAAGATGTTTGAGGATAGACTCGACAGATATTTCGCCTATGATTTTCGACTAATATTGTTTGCGTCTCCTTAGTTACATACACAGTTTACAGGCTATTCTCTCTGAAACATGTGTATGTGTGTCTCCTCCTACCTCACTGATCTATGACCTTCTGATCTCTTCCATCATTACAGGCAGCTTCGTAAGATGCCAGTGTTATGTTGTTGTATGAATTCCTTTGTATATTCCTTTATACGTAATCTGAAATCTGACTTGAATTAGGTTGACATAATTTGGAGTGGAATCTATCTAATGTCAACGAATATTCGAAGATGTTCTATGTTTATATTTTCTCTTACATATGTTTCATATTTTTCTAACAAAAAGACAGCTTCATTTTTCTAACAATTCCTATAAAGTTACAATATTTTGAACCAAGTGTTTGGTTAATGTTTAGGGAGTAGAAGGTAATGACTCAATAGGTCAGTTCAGTTGATGATAAAGACAAGTGGTGACATTATCGCAATAGGACAAACACGAACACCTTTGATATAGTTCGAGTAACTCTTAAGTAGTTCATATCATGTCAAGAAAAAAAATCTTTTTCTCTATTTTTTTCAGTTTGCTTTTGGAACTCAATCTTAAATTTGACGCCGCTGTATAACACTCTGCTGAAGTTCTTAGTTTGAAAAGCTTAACGATGACTTTATCTCCTTTTGTGACATCCCGGGAAACATCTTGGTTCCCCAAATGATGTGTCACCTGGTACGTCCGGCCGGCGGTGGCAAGATCTGGCTGGAGTCAAGAACCAGTCCCTAACTAAGGCTGTTTACCCAGGCCACCTCCCCTGCCTGCCTGCCCGACCACACCTGGGAAACATAAGCAACAGGTGAAGACACACACCCTGCACCACCTCACTGGCTACGGCGGCCTTCGTCACTCAGGTAAGAGTCCTCGTGACCGGTGTTGGGTGGAGACCGTCTACTGTTGACCAGCCTTACGTATACAGGAGGTGTGGGGTGGATGGGTGGAGGTCGGGTGGTCAACACAGAATGTTCTCGGGATCGTCAGGAGGAGGAGGAGGGTTCCTGGTAGCTGGCTAGTTAGTGGAGAGTTCAACGTGCCGGAGCTCAGTGCTGTCTGTAGTTGGTCGTGTGTAAAGGCTGGATCATCTTCTGTCATGAGAAACAATGTTTGTAAGTTACTGTATACAACTGTTATCCGTTGCTGAATCATCATGAAACCTGGATACATAATCATGTATTCTGAATATGATCAAATTGATTATCTGTTGTGAGAGTCACCAGGTCTGCGCTTGACATGTCTTACGACAACATGTTCTCAGAAACTATTATTTTCTGTACAGTTGTTATTGTTATGTTCACCAAGTCTTCTCTTAGCAGTTATGATTTGTGTCAGATAAGCCAAGTCTTCACCTGACAATTTTGTTGCTGTAGTCGTTGTTGTTGTTGTTGTTCTTCTTCTTCTTCTTCTTCTTCTTCTTCTTCTTCTTCTTCTTCTTCTTCTTCTTCTTCTTCTTCTTCTTCTTCTTCTTCTTCTTCTATTACGGGTCCTTGCCTCTACACAGCCGTTCTCTGATCTTGCCTAACAGGTCATTTCTTGTTTACAGATTCGTCAGGTCCTTGCCTGGCTCGGGCCCTTATCATACGGCCTCTGTAACACGTAAGTATGTTTTATTATCTCTGAATTTACAGCTGTCAACAGGCAAAGTTCGTTAAACCAGAATGTGTACCGTACGGAAAAGCAAACAAATAACAAAATTTGCAAGATGATAACAGTCGATATTAGCCATCAGCAGGTAAGGTCATCAAGCCGCACCATACATACGTCAGACAGTAACATCAGTTGTATAACAGGATGTATATATGTTGTTGGATTTAAGGGCTATCAGCTTGTGGTCATGAAGCCAAATGTGAACCATAACCACTTACGAGTGGAGTCCGGTAACACCTTTTACAGCATTATGTCTCAAACAGAATACAGTAGTCAGTTTCATACAAGTATTCTGCACTTCAACTGATTAATGCTATGATAAGGATGAAGAGAATTACAAACAATGAATACTCATTGTAAGGATCACATCAAGGATGAAACATATATAACTAGAAGTGTTGAGGAAACAAAGATGGTGAAATACCTTGACCCGCCCGGGATCACTAGCACCTGTGGCAATGGACACACCTTTGTAATGCTTGATCACTTACAACTGATCAACTTTATTACGAAAGTCTTAGGTATTGTCCCTCAGAAGAATGTTTTACAAATATCTACAGAAGACGCATCTGTGTTAGATAGACGCCATATCTAAGAAAAGGGACGTAATAGTATATAGTTTGTTACGAAAATGAAATACTCCTGCCTTAAACTAGTTCTCTTGTGTTGTTTTTCTTTATAAATCCCAGAGGAGAATATGTTCTGTTATTTATGAAAATAAAGATTTATGTTTTTATCACTTTTTTAAATTTCTTATAATCTTTACTGATTCTGGCTGAAAGGCATTGGTTTAAACAACCATTAAAGTCCAACAAAATACATAGTCCTTATAAACAAATAATCTATCAGAACAACACTATGTTTCATTAGATTCCTTAAGTCTTCTGTAACATTTTGAAGTACATAATATATTCACCAGTTTCATCTAGTGCACCACTCTCTTCACCCCAACATTCTTCTTAAAACCTCTACTACAAATGTTCACCTTTGCCTCCATAAGATAATTTTATTATACTTAGTCGCTGTCTCCCGCGTTAGCGAGGTAGCGTAAGGAAACAGACGTAGGAGTGGCCGAACCCACCCATATACGCATGTATATACATAAACGCCCACACACGCACAAATACATACCTATACATTTCAACGAATACATACAAACACACACACAAACATATACGTATATACACATGTACATATCCATACCGGCTGCCTTTATCTATTCCCATCGCAACCCCAGCATATATGAAAATGACCCCCCCCCCCCCACACCCAGCACGCGCGAGGTAGCTCTAGGAAAAGACAACAAAGTCCACATTCATTCACACTCAGTCTCTAGCTGTCATGTGTAATGCACCGAAACCACAGCTCCCTTTCCACATCCAGGCCCCACAGAGTTTCCATGGTTTACCCCAGACGCTTCACATGCCCTAGTTCAATCCATTGACAGCACGTCGACCCCGGTATACCAGATTGTTCCGATTCACTCTATTCCTTGTACACCTTTCACCCTCCTGTATGTTCAGGCCCCAATCGCTCAAAATCTTTTTTCACTCCATCCTTCCATCTCCAATTTGGTCTCCCACTTCTCCTCATTCCCTCCACCTCTGACACATATATCCTCTTTGTCAATCTTTCCTCATGTGACCAAACCATTTCAAAACAGCTTCTTCTGCTCTCTCAACCACACTCTTTTTATTACCACACATCTCTCTTACCCTTTCATTACTTAATCAATCAAACCTCCTCACACCACATATTGTCCTCAAACATCTCATTTCCTACACATCCACCCTTCTCCGCAAAACCCTATCTGTAGCCCACATCTCGCAACCATAGAATATCGTTGGAACCACTATTCCTTCAAACATACCCATTTTTCCTCTTCGAGATAATATTCTTTCCATCCAACATACACATTCTTCAACGCTCCCAGAACCTTCGCTCTCTACCCCAACCTATGACTCGCTTCCGCTTCCATCGTTCCATCTGCTATGAAGTCCACTCCCAGATATCTACAGCACTTCACTTTCTTCATTTTTCTCAATTCAAACTTACCTCCCAGTTGACTTGTCCCTCAACCCTACTGTACCTAATAACCTTGCTCTTATTCACATTTACTCTCAGCTTTCTTCTTTTACACACTTTACCAAACTCAGTCACCAGCTTCTGCATCCGAATCAGCCACCAGCGCTGTATCATCAGCAAACAACAACTGACTCACTTCCCAAGCCCTCTCATCCGCAACAGACTGCATACTTGCCCTTCTCTCCAAAACTCTTGCATTCATCTCCCTAACAACCCAATCCATAAACAAATTAAACTACCATGGAGACATCACACACCCTTGATGCAAACAGACATTCACTAGGAACCAATCACTTTCCTCTCTTCCTACACGTACACATGCCTTACATCCTTTGTAAAAACTTTTCACTGCTTCTAGCAACTTGCCTTCCACAGAGGATCTGTATCCACCCTTTCCTATTCCTTCTCCAGATCCATAAAGGCTACATACAAGTCCATCTGTATTTCTAAGTATTTCTCACATACATTCTTCAATGCAAGAATGATAGTAATATTGATGATAATAATGATAATAGTAATGACAATAATAATAGTAATGATAATAATGTAATGATGATAGTAATAATAATAATAATAATAATGATAATAATAATAATAATAATAATAATAATGATAATAATGATAATGATAATAATAATAATAAAAATAATAATAATAATAGTAATAATAATGATGATAATAATAATAGCAATAATAATAATAATAATAATAATAATAATAATAATAATAATAATAATAATAATAATAATAATAAGAATAATAATGATAATAATAATAGTTATAATGATAATGATAATAATAATAATATGATAATAATAATGATAATATAATAATAATAATAATAATAATAATAATAATAATAATAATAATAATAATAATAATAATAATAATAATAATAATAATAATAATAATAATAATAATAATAATGATAATAATAATAATAATAATAATGATAATAATAATAATAATAGTATAATAATAATAATAATAATAATAATAATAATAATAATAATAATAATAATAATAATAATAATAATAATAATAATAATAATAATAATAATAATAATAATTATAATAATAATAATGATAATAATAATAATAATAATAATAATAATAATAATAATAATAATAATAATAATAATAATAATAATAATAATAATAATAATAATAGTAATAATAATAATAATAATAATATTAATAAAGATGATAATAATAACAGCAACAATAATGATAATAATGATAATGATAATAGAATTGATGATAATCATAATGATAATGATAACCATATAATGATAATACTAATAATAATGATAATGATAATAATAGCGATGATATAAATGATATTATCAATATCTATATTTTAAACTATTTATTTATTATACTTAACCACCGTCTCCCGTTTCTCCTTCTTCCCTCCACCTCTGACACTTACATCCTTTTTGTCAATCTTTCCTCACTCATTATCTCCATGCGTCCAAACCATTTCAACACACCCTCTTCTGCTGTTGACCCAATTTCGACGTCATTTGAATCACGTAAATTGCTGGACGAAGATGTACTATGGCGGCGGTTACCAGTGTGTGCAGGACCATGATGATCGTACCAAATATTCAGCAATCCAGCTCAAAACTGTTACTACAACGGCGCCTCCAGCCAACAGTCTATAACAGAAAATCAACCTGAGTGTTGCAACTATGAAGACTTCCTCGATGAGGCCCCCAGGAGAGAAAGGACCCTGAAGATGTTGTTGGCATTCACTGTGCCATAGTCTCCAAGATCACTGCTTCTCTGAACACAACTGACCATACAGAGATGCTGACCTTTGTGACCATCTTTACGATGAGTACAAGAATGCCAGTGCGCATCATCTTTGCCACCTCCACGACAAGTACCACAACTATCTCATCCAAGAATATTCTATGGACTTTCTGTGTGACCTGCACAGCGTAGTCAACCCTTCTAATAATGGGAACCATTACCTCCACCACCACCATTCTCACGAGGATGATGACCACTAAGAGGAACATAGTCACCTGGAATATGAGTTCCCGCACGATATTCCTCACAACTCTCCGCACAAGACCTACGAGCCATCTTATTGTGCTCACTACCACTGGGTCCATCAGGCTCAAGAACTCCTGTTCGAGAACAAAGCAGGTGACTACAATGACCCAGATGGTGTAAAGTGCCAGGCGAACACCCTTACGAAGACATGAGAGAAACACACGCCTGCACATACCCACAAGGTACAACAATGCCTGTGCAAAATATGGGAGGGTATCCAATGACCAGGTGGATCCACTGCGCCATGGTAGCCGGTCCAGGAGCATGAGAAGCATTTCCTTAGGTTTTGTTGATCCAATGTTTGGCAGGACACGATGAACGTTTTTGTACACACTGCGCATGATGATGGATGATCTGTTTTTGTTTTAGTGAGAGATGGTTGATGACATGTTCTCTTAATATCCCGGATAAGTAATATAGTTGGTTGTAAACTTCGTATGGTTGTAGTTATGTTTTTGTATTGTCTAGAGTAGTTATGATAATACTTGTGGTAGGCATGAATATGTGCATATCAAGGATGGTTAATCCTGTTAAAATATAAGGCAGTTATGATAATCTTGAGGATAGTAAAAGGCGTGTGTTTTGATAGGGAAGTGTAGTGTGCTATGTAGAGTAAGGTAAATATTTGATAATGATATGTGTATGGGAAAGACGTCACCATCTTTTATCACACACGAAATATCACTACTGCTGTAATGTACGTAATGTATAGTAATGATAATGCATAAGTTAGATTGCTGAAAATAATTGTATGGTATGAATGGTGAAGATGACAGTGATCAAAATTGCAGTGAATTTATTCATGAGAGTGATAATTATGCCACTGGTGGGGATTGGCAACTGTGTCAAGGAAATTATAGCATTTCTTATCAATAAACCAAAACGCCGACATTATTTCCCTTGACAGTATCACATGCCTTCCTGTTCGCTCACGGGTCTGGTTAAGAGCCATCTTCACTACACACTTTACATTACTTGAAGATGCTTTTGACATGCTGGCGCTTACAGGATCATATCAAGCATATGTTCACTATACCAGGGTGATGTTCATTGTTGAAGAGAAATAATGAAATTAATCGCACAACCAAGATGCTTCCCTCATACGAGGATAATTGTTTATCTTATGTATGGGATATACATATACATACTTGCTTGCCTTCATCCATTTCTGGCGCTATCCGCTCCACAGGAAACAGCACCGATATTAACAAACGTGACTGAGGACTTGAAGAATCTGGTACAAACATAATGGTTATTGTGATAAATGACTTGTTTATTATAATTATGTATTGTGTTGCATTATAATGGTTGTTCAGAACCAAGATCTTTAAGCCTGAATCCTTAATATTATATAAGAAATGATAAAACGTGTTAAAAACATAAACATTTATGATTATAAAGAACAGAATGCGTTATCATGCGGGTATCTAGTGAAAATGGAACACAAGGAGCTAGTTTAATGCAGGAGCATTTCATCTTTTAACAAAATATTTACATCTACGTCCCTTTTCTTTCATCATCAATTTCTTATGTTTACTATCAAGAAATGCCTCTTATCTTACATGAAAATTCTGTATAGGTATTTGATTAATGTTCTCCATCGACTCGTGGTATAACTCTTCGTTAGCGAAGTTTATTTTGTGTAATGGATCATACATTACAAAGTTGTGTCTATCCACACAAGTGTTACATGTCCCAGGTAAAGATATATTCTAGAGATAACGTACATATAACATATATATGTGTCTTTTTAAATATCTATAAAAAGTTTTCTTGAGGGACAATACCTAAGACTTTCGTATTAAAGTTGATCAGTTGTAAGTGATCAAGCATTACAAAGCTGTGTCCATTGCCACAGGTGCTACTGATCCCGGGTAAAGGTATTTCACCATCTTTGTATCTTTAACCTTTCTAGTTATAGATGTTTCATCCCTGATTCCATCCTCACAATCGATGTATGTGGTTTGTGTTGTCTTTATCCTTAACATATCATTAATCAGTTGAAGTGGAGAACATTCTTCTGAGCCTAGCCACTCTACTCTGTCTTCCATATGCTATCTAAGAGGTGTTACCGGATTCCGCCTATATGTGTTTACGCTGAGAGTAACAAGTTACTTGCGGACATCTTTCTTATTGTATAAAATAATTTGCTTAAAATGAATGTCCCACGTACTTTCTACAGAAATCCATAGGAATATACTTGATCACGCGCAAAATTGTGATCCTTTCCAATATATATATATATATATATATATATATATATTATCCCTGGGGATAGGGGATTAAGAATACTTCCCACGTATTCCCTTCGTGTCGTAGAAGGCGACTAAAAGGGGAGGGAGCGGGGGGCTGGAAATCCTCCCCTCTCGGTTTTTTTTTTCAATTTTCCAAAAGAAGGAACAGAGAATTGGGCCAGGTGAGGGTATTCCCTCAGAGGCCCAGTCCTCTGTTCTTAATGCTACCTCGCTAATGCGGGAAATGGCGAATAGTTTGAAAGAAAGAAAAAGAAATATATATATATATATATATATCACATACAAGCCTCCAACAGCCAGGATCTAACCCGGGACCCTTGTGCAACAGGCGGGAATGCTACCGCTAGGCCATGAGCCTATCGGTAGCATTCCCTCCTCTTGCACAAGGGTCTCGGGTTCAATCCTGGCTGTTGGAGGTTTGTATGATCTATGAAGGTGCGCATTCATATGCACTTTGTTCGTATATATATATATATATATATATATATATATATATATATATATATATATATATATATATATATATATATATGTATATATATATATATATATATATATATATATGATTCAGTGGTGAAATTGATGAGAACTGCTATTGACGTTTGTGTGAATAAATTGTACATTTCCTTTTCCATAGCCAGAGGTTGAACCATTATGTGACGTTCATTTTTTCATTCATTTCAAGCTAAAAGTTTGTTTTCTAAATTGTTTCTTACATTTTTCATATGTATATATATGTATGTGTGTGTGTGTGTGTGTGTGTGTATGTGCGTATGTGTGTGTGTGTGTGTGTGTGTGTGTGTATATATATGTGTATATTATCCCTGGGGATAGGGGTGAAAGAATACTTCCCACGTATTCCTCGCGTGTCGTAGAAAGCGACTAGAGGGGACGGGAGCGGGGGGCCGGAAATCCTCCCCTCCTTGTATTAACTTTCTAAAATGGGAAACAGAAGAAGGAGTCACGCGGGGAGTGCTCATCCTCCTCGAAGGCTCAGAGTGGGGTGCCTAAATGTGTGTGGATGTAACCAAGATGTGAAAAAAGGAGAGATAGGTAGTATGTTTGAGGAAAGGAACCTGGATGTTTTGGCTCTGAGTGAAACGAAGCTCAAGGGTAAAGGGGAAGAGTGGTTTGGAAATGTCTGGGGAGTGAAGTCAGGGGTTAGTGAGAGGACAAGAGCAAGGGAAGGAGTAGCAATACTCCTGAAACAGGAGTTGTGGGAGTATGTGATAGAATGTAAGAAAGTAAATTCTCGATTAATATGGGTAAAATTGAAAGTTGATGGAGAGAGGTGGGTGATTATTGGTGCATATGCACCTGGGCATGAGAAGAAAGATCATGAGAGGCAAGTGTTTTGGGAGCAGCTAAATGAGTGTGTTAGCGGTTTTGATGCACGAGACCGGGTTATAGTGATGGGTGATTTGAATGCAAAGGTGAGTAATGTGGCAGTTGAGGGAATAATTGGTATGCATGGGGTGTTCAGTGATGTAAATGGAAATGGTGAAGAGCTTGTAGATTTATGTGCTGAAAAAGGACTGATGATTGGGAATACCTGGTTTAAAAAGCGAGATATACATAAGTATACTTATGTAAGTAGGAGAGATGGTCAGAGAGCGTTATTGGATTACGTGTTAATTGACAGGCGTGCGAAAGAGAGACTTTTGGATGTCAATGTGCTGAGAGGTGCAACTGGAGGGATGTCTGATCATTATCTTGTGGAGGCTAAGGTGAAGATTAGTATGGGTTTTCAGAAAAGAAGAGTGAATGTTGGGGTGAAGAAGGTGGTGAGAGTAAGTGAGCTTGGGAAGGAGACCTGTGTGAGGAAGTATCAGGAGAGACTGTGTACAGAATGGAAAAAGGTGAGAACAATGGAAGTAAGGGGAGTGGGGGAGGAATGGGATGTATTTAGGGAATCAGTGATGGATTGCGCAAAAGATGCTTGTGGCATGAGAAGAGTGGGAGGTGGGCTGCTTAGAAAGGGTAGTGAGTGGTGGGATGAAGAAGTAAGAGTATTAGTGAAAGAGAAGAGAGAGGCATTTGGACGATTTTTGCAGGGAAAAAATGCAATTGAGTGGGAGAAGTATAAAAGAAAGAGACAGGAGGTCAAGAGAAAGGTACGAGAGGTGAAAAAAAGGGCAAATGAGAGTTGGGGTGAGAGAGTATCATTAAATTTTAGGGAGAATAAAAAGATGTTCTGGAGGGAGGTAAATAGGGTGCGTAAGAAAAGGGAGCAAATGGGAACTTCAGTGAAGGGCGTAAATGGGGAGGTGATAACAAGTAGTGGTGATGTGAGAAGGAGATGGAATGAGTATTTTGAAGGTTTGTTGAATGTGTCTGATGACAGAGTGGCAGATATAGGGTGTTTGGGTCGAGGTGGTGTGCAAAGTGAGAGGGTTAGGGAAAATGATTTGGTAAACAGAGAAGAGGTAGTAAAAGCTTTGCGGAAGATGAAAGCCGGCAAGGCAGCAGGTTTGGATGGTATTGCAGTGGAATTTATTAAAAAAGGGGGTGACTGTGTTGTTGACTGGTTGGTAAGGTTATTTAATGTGTGTATGACTCATGGTGAGGTGCCTGAGGATTGGCGGAATGCGTGCATAGTGCCATTGTACAAAGGCAAAGGGGATAAGAGTGAGTGCTCAAATTACAGAGGTATAAGTTTGTTGAGTATTCCTGGTAAATTATATGGGAGGGTATTGATTGAGAGGGTGAAGGCATGTACAGAGCATCAGATTGGGGAAGAGCAGTGTGGTTTCAGAAGTGGTAGAGGATGTGTGGATCAGGTGTTTGCTTTGAAGAATGTATGTGAGAAATACTTAGAAAAGCAAATGGATTTGTATGTAGCATTTATGGATCTGGAGAAGGCATATGATAGAGTTGATAGAGATGCTCTGTGGAAGGTATTAAGAATATATGGTGTGGGAGGCAAGTTGTTAGAAGCAGTGAAAAGTTTTTATCGAGGATGTAAGGCATGTGTACGTGTAGGAAGAGAGGAAAGTGATTGGTTCTCAGTGAATGTAGGTTTGCGGCAGGGGTGTGTGATGTCTCCATGGTTGTTTAATTTGTTTATGGATGGGGTTGTTAGGGAGGTAAATGCAAGAGTCTTGGAAAGAGGGGCAAGTATGAAGTCTGTTGGGGATGAGAGAGCTTGGGAAGTGAGTCAGTTGTTGTTCGCTGATGATACAGCGCTGGTGGCGGATTCATGTGAGAAACTGCAGAAGCTGGTGACGGAGTTTGGTAAAGTGTGTGAAGAAGAAAGTTAAGAGTAAATGTGAATAAGAGCAAGGTTATTAGGTACAGTAGGGTTGAGGGTCAAGTCAATTGGGAGGTGAGTTTGAATGGAGAAAAACTGGAGGAAGTGAAGTGTTTTAGATATCTGGGAGTGGATCTGTCAGCGGATGGAACCATGGAAGCGGAAGTGGATCATAGGGTGGGGGAGGGGGCGAAAATTTTGGGAGCCTTGAAAAATGTGTGGAAGTCGAGAACATTATCTCGGAAAGCAAAAATGGGTATGTTTGAAGGAATAGTGGTTCCAACAATGTTGTATGGTTGCGAGGCGTGGGCTATGGATAGAGTTGTGCGCAGGAGGATGGATGTGCTGGAAATGAGATGTTTGAGGACAATGTGTGGTGTGAGGTGGTTTGATCGAGTAAGTAACGTAAGGGTAAGAGAGATGTGTGGAAATAAAAAGAGCGTGGTTGAGAGAGCAGAAGAGGGTGTTTTGAAATGGTTTGGGCACATGGAGAGAATGAGTGAGGAAAGATTGACCAAGAGGATATATGTGTCGGAGGTGGAGGGAACGAGGAGAAGAGGGAGACCAAATTGGAGGTGGAAAGATGGAGTGAAAAGGATTTTGTGTGATCGGGGCCTGAACATGCAGGAGGGTGAAAGGAGGGCAAGGAATAGAGTGAATTGGAGCGATGTGGTATACAGGGGTTGACGTGCTGTCAGTGGATTGAATCAAGGCATGTGAAGCGTCTGGGGTAAACCATGGAAAGCTGTGTAGGTATGTATATTTGCGTGTGTGGACGTGTGTATGTACATGTGTATGGGGGGGGGTTGGGCCATTTCTTTCGTCTGTTTCCTTGCGCTACCTCGCAAACGCGGGAGACAGCGACGAGGTATGAAAAAAAAAAAAGAAAAAAAAAAAAAAAAAATATATATATATATATATATATATATATATATATATATATATATATATATATATATATATATATATATATATATATATATATCCTTCAGTATGTTTACTTTCGATAATGAGGAACAGAAGAACAAGCTAAGCAAGTAAATTTCGTCAAAGACATCTCTCTTTTCTAAACGCTGCCTCGCAAAGATTTTCATTAATTCAAATTGAAGAAACAGACGTATCTTTCTATTGTCTGGTTAGCTCAGTGGTAGAGCGTGAGTCTCACACACTCAAGGTCGTGGGTTCGAGACCCACACCAGACATATTTTTTGTCTTTTTCTTTTTTCATTTTGTCCGCATCACATGTGTGCAACATTCAGTATGTTCGTCCAACGTTATAGTGAAGATCTTCACAATAAATTGGGGTTTTCGACCTTATCTGAAAGGGTCAGGTCCACCAAGACGTCCTTGAAATCTTCCAGAAGCTTCTGGCGATCCTCCTCCAACTGCTGGGCACATCAGAGTTAACATGGGCCGGACATCGGTTGTGGAACGACTTAATCTGCTTCCGGTAGTTAGCAGGGATGATAATGAGGGCTCTGACCTCATACCAGGTCAGCTTAGTTCCAGTCTATTGCTTAGTTCCAGTCTATTGCTTAGTTCCAGTCTATTGTTTAGTTCCAGTCTATTGCTTAGTTCCAGTCTATTGTTTAGTTCCAGTCTATTGCTTAGTTCCAGTCTATTGTTTAGTTCCAGTCTATTGCTTAGTTCCAGTCTATTGCTTAGTTCCAGTCTATTGCAACGAAAATAAAAAAGTAAAACTCATTTCTTCTTGGAAAATTGAGAGGAAAACACGACAGCAACATGGAGATTTACGCTGTGGTTATTTTGCCGGCTAGTCGGCAACGGTCGGTCAAACAGTATTTTGCCGTGGTAATCTCAGTGCTTTATATAATACTAAGTCCCAAAATATGTTCTTGGGGGCGTAGCTCAGTGGTAGAGCGCTAGCTTGGCATGCGAGAGGACCCGGGTTCAAACCCCGGCGCCTCCATTTTTTATTTGGGAAATTCATTGTTTTCAGTCTTGTATATATATATATATATATATATATATATATATATATATATATATATATATATATATATATGCATATATCGTCCGATCAGGGAAGTTAAGCAACGTTGGGTCTGGTTAGTACTTGGATGGGTGACCGTCTGGGAACACCAGATGCTGTTATCCCTGGGGATAGGGAAAAAAAGAATACTTGCCTCGTATTCCCTGTGTGTCGTACAAGGCGACTAAAAGGGGAGGGAGCGGGAGGCTGGAAATCCTTCCCTCTCATTTTCAATTTTCCAAAAGACGGAACAGAGAAGATATAAAGATATTGTAAAGATGTGACTAATATAAGATATAAGAATGAATGGAAGATACGGATGTAGCTGAAACAAGGAGTAATGAAGATAAAGGTGCAATGAAAGTTATTCTGTAGTGAAGATAAATACATATGTTGAGATTTTGTATTGAACATCAAGAAGTAATGATAATGATGAGAGTGTAGTGACGATGAGGGTTTAGTTTGGGAGTAGTGACAATTGCCTTTACAATGATAATAAGGAGGTAACACAATGAGGAACACAAACTTTCCAAAGCTACGTTCAAGTCAGACTTTGAACTAAGTTCGGTAAACAGAAGGATGATGTTAAGATGAGAGTGTAGCGAGGAAGAGCATAGTGATGATAAGGATATTGTCAAGATAGGTTGTGGTGAAGAAAAGAATGTAGTGAAGATACGAATGTAGTAGAGATAAGGGTTAGTAAAGAGTGAAGTGTGTTCAAAATGATTATGTAGTGAAGATAAGAACTATTCTTAGTGAACATTAGGGAGTGCAATGATGATGGTATGGTAGAAATAACAGTGTAGTGAAGAAGAGGATATAGTGAAGATATTATTTAGTGAAAATATACTAGTAATGAAGATACACGTTAGTGAATATGAGGTTGTAGTGAACTTAACCTTATTGACCTGATCCCCCAAATCCTCCAAACTACGTTCAAGGACGGATCCAAAGCCGACCGAAAAGGCTATTTCTCTGTGTATTATTAGTGGTGGTGGTGTGTGTAGGTGTGTGTAATCATCTATTTGCACTGTATTAGGAGGGAGTTTTACACTCGTGGGGTCCCGTGTAAGTACGTTGTTTGTGTGAGCGGGTAAAATCTAAAGCCTTTCTTGAAACCAGCTTAGTCAAGATAAGGTCGTATGAAGATGGGGTTGTAGTGAAGATTATATAAGCCTTGCATAGTGAAGATAAAGGTATTACGGAGAGGAGATGTAGTGAAGAAGAATATATTGAACACAAAAGGAATCAAGCTAAGTGCAGGGTCGGCCTACTAGCTTGAACTTACATTTCAGGTCAAAGGCATTCGAGTACATAGTATTCGAATAGTTATTTCCGTATCAGGGGCGATCATAGCCTAGCGGTAGCTCTCCCGCCCGTTGCACAGGGGTCCCGGGTTCGATCCTGGCTGTTTGAAGTTTGTATGTTTCATGAGAGTTCGTATATATATATATATATATATATATATATATGCACTTACACACACACACACACACATATATATATATATATATATATATATATATATGTCAAAAGTGGTTAGGGTGGGAAGGGTATTGTGCTGTTGCATAGAATTAAATGCATCTTTCAATATCTCTGATGCCTGTTACCACTGGAACTCTCTGAAGGGAGTGACCACGGCAATAGTCTCCATAACTAGTGAACTCCAGTGATGCTCCTTAGCCTTTAATACCTCACCTGTAATGGGCCACTAGCAGAGGCAACTCTAGTGAAGTGTTTGCCTAATTGTTCCTATCAACTATGTCCATCTGTTGCTGCTACTATTTTGTCAAAAGGCAAGGCTTAGCACATGGTGCTTACCGCAGGAAAATCTAGAGTTATGAAGATTGAGTTGTGCGAGTTAAGTGTTGTCAAGTGTTATGTATGACCAGGAGAGATTGTATCTTTGTGGACAGAATACCAGTAATCCACGTGTGGGTGAGATAGGAATAAAAGACAGATACCTGGGGCAGAGGAGTGCATATTGACAACCACTCGAGTGCTGGCTCACTACGTAGCTGTTACTAACCTTTCCAACACCCAGGCGGGTAGTAATGGTAACATACCTTCCTGGTTGTTGGCTATCTGTGAACTACTACATATATATATATATATATATATATATATATATATATATATATATATATATATATATATATATATATATATATATATATATATATATATATATATATATATATATATATATATCCCTGGGGATAGGGGAGAAAGAATACTTCCCACGTATTCCCTGCGTATCGTAGAAGGCGACTAAAAGGGGAGGGAGCGGGGGGCTGGAAATCCTCCCCTCTCAATTTTTTTTAATTTTCCAAAAGAAGGAACAGAGAAGGGGGCCAGGTGAGGATATTCCCTCAGTGGCCCAGTTCTCTGTTCTTAACGCTACCTCGCTAACGCGGGAAATGGCGAATAGTTTGAAAAAAAAAGAATATATATATATATATATATATATATATATATATATATATAAATGTATATATATATATATATTCCTATGAGTCCACGGAGAAAATGAAACACGATAAGTTCCCAAGTGGACTTTCGTGTAATAATGGCAAGCAAGTATGAAAGATAGAGTATGAAAGACAGAGACAGTGGACAAGTGTTATGTATTCTGTTTCCCTGATAACCATTTGGTCTGACTCATTCAGATAAGGTCGAAAACGCCAGTAGTGAAGATGTACAAAGGATAATAGAACAGTGTACGTACGTACGTAGTGTGAGTATCTTGACTGATAGAAAGTACTGAAAGCGGCAGGAAGTAGTGAGATATTGTATTGTGCTTCGTACAAGACTGGCGGGCGACTCCGTCCTTCGTGCTGTGCCACACACAGTCTGGTGATTGTCGGGATGTGTAGCCATAATGTTTGATCTTATGACCATTAGTGATACATCATGTGATGTTTACTATCACAACATCGTCTTCTTCCTCCTCCTCCAGGAGAGTGGCAATCAGGTGGCGGTTATTGTGGTAGCCCGGCACGTGCAATTGTAAGATTTCAAGCAACATTGTGAAAATGGGACACATTATAAAGAGTTCCATAATTTCTCTAATTCTTCCCCAAATTCATGTGGACCTGCAACGCTGAAAATGTTTAAATACTGCTGGTGCAGAGGGAGGGAGAGGGAGGCCTGGGATGAGAGTGAGGCTTTGTAGGAGAGAAAGGCTCGGGATGAGAGAGGCTGAACACAAGATGTTTGGCCGGAGAGTGAGGCTTTGAAGGAAAGAGAGGCTTGGGATGAGGGTTGGGTTGTACCAGAGAGAGAGACCTGGGATGAGGGTTGGGTTGTACCAGAGAGAGTGGCCTGGGATGAAGGTTGGGTTGTACCAGAGAGAGGCCTGGGATGAGGGTTGGGTTGTACCAGAGAGAGAGACCTGGGATGAAGGTTGGGTTGTACCAGAGAGAGAGGCCTGGGATGAGGGTTTGGTTGTACCAGAGAGAGGCCTGGGATGAGGGTTGGGTTGTACCAGAGAGAGAGGCTTAGGATGAGGGTTGGGTTGTACCAGAGAGAGAGACCTGGGATGAAGGTTGGGTTGTACCAGAGAGAGGCCTGGGATGAGGGTTGGGTTGTACCAGAGAGAGAGGCTTAGGATGAGGGTTGGGTTGTACCAGAGAGAGAGCCTTGGGATGAGGGTTGGGTTGTACCAGAGAGACCTGGGATGAAGGTTGGGTTGTACCAGAGAGAGAGGCTTGGGATGAGGGTTGGGTTGTACTAGAGAGAGAGACCTGGGATGAAGGTTGGGTTGTACCAGAGAGAGAGGCCTGGGATGAGGGTTTGGTTGTACCAGAGAGAGGCCTGGGATGAGGGTTGGGTTGTACCAGAGAGACCTGGGATGAGGGTTGGGTTGTACCAGAGAGAGAGACCTGGGATGAGGGTTGGGTTGTACCAGAGAGAGAGAGACCTGGGATGAGGGTTGGGTTGTACCAGAGAGACCTGGGATGAAGGTTGGGTTGTACCAGAGAGACCTGGGATGAGGGTTGAGTTGTACCAGAGATAGAGACCTGGGATGAGGGTTGGGTTGTACCAGAGAGAGAGGCTTGGGATGAGTGTAGGGTTGTACCAGAGAGACTGACCTGGGATGAGGGTACGGTTGTGAAAGATGGAGTGACTTTGGATGAAAGAAGTGGTACAAGAGAGAGGCTTTAGAGGTGAGAGAGGCTTGAGATGAGGGAGTCTGAACATGAGATATGTTTGTCAGGAAAGTGATGATGTGAAAGAGAGAGACTTTATATGAGAAAGGCAGGACAGGCTAACGTTAGAGGCTTGGGATGTGAAAAAGGTTATGAATGAGAGAAGCATGGGATGAGAATGACGCTGTGAATGAGACGTAATCTTATGATAAGAGAAGCTGGACACAAGGTAGAATGAACATGAATATGTCATACATCCCATCACCAAGGACATGCATCCCTTCACTTTCTGTTATAAAGACAATAGTAAGGATAAACTTAAGCTCCAGCCTCCCGACTTACCATGACTATATTATTCCTAATGTTGAAGAATGATATTATAAATCTTACTTACTCTCACAAAGCAGGTGACATGGGTTAATCAATGTTGGTATATTACCTGGCCAGTGGTTGAGAAGGTAGCATGATATACCACTGCGTTATGATAACTGATTAACTGAATTATTCCATACTGGAGAGAGAGAGAGAGAGAGAGAGAGAGAGAGAGAGAGAGAGAGAGAGAGAGAGAGAGAGAGAGAGAGAGAGAGAGAGAGAGAGAGAGAGAGAGAGACTCTGTGAGAGAGGCTGGACACGAGAGAAAGGCTTAAGATGTGAGAAAAGCTGTGAAGGAAATAGAGGCTTAGGGTAAGACACTGTGCCGGAGAAAGATAATTGTCATGAAAGTTAGGATGGACTCGAGAGAGAGAGGCTTGGGACGAGAGTCAGGCAGGACAGGAGAGAGAGGCTTGGGAGGAGAGTCAGGCTGGACAGGAGAGAGAGGCTTGGGACGAGAGTCAGGCAGGACAGGAGAGAGAGGCTTGGGACGAGAGTCAGGCTGGACAGGAGAGAGAGGCTTGGGACGAGAGTCAGGCAGGACAGGAGAGAGAGGCTTGGGACGAGAGTCAGGCAGGACAGGAGAGAGAGGCTTGGGACGAGAGTCAGGCAGGACAGGAGAGAGAGGCTTGGGACGAGAGTCAGGCTGGACAGGAGAGAGAGGCTTGGGAGGAGAGTCATTGGGACGAGAGTCAGGCAGGACAGGAGAGAGAGGCTTGGGACGAGAGTCAGGCTGGACAGGAGAGAGAGGCTTGGGACGAGAGTCAGGCAGGACAGGAGAGAGAGGCTTGGGACGAGAGTCAGGCAGGACAGGAGAGAGAGGCTTGGGACGAGAGTCAGGCAGGACAGGAGAGAAAGGCTTGGGACGAGAGTCAGGCAGGACAGGAGAGAGAGGCTTGGGACGAGAGTCAGGCCTGTGTTATGGCTTCAGCTTCTGCTGAATTCTTTATAGAATTAAGGACACGACATATGTAGACAGAATTGCCCAAACTCACCTCAGTCTGCTACCGTCCACCAGACTGGGCCAAGAAATACGTATAAATGAGATTGTTTCATCCCAAACTCCTTTTAATGGTTAATGATAATTCCGGGTTATATATATGCTTCGACTATTATTAACATAAGTGTATACATGGCAAATGATATTCAGTGTACATAATAACTGCTCTGGGTCTGTGTCGTGGCTTCACCAACTACCGAGTTCGCCCTAATATAAACAATATATATTTTTACGTCCCTTTATCCCAATATCATTTCTTACGTTTATTTCCAGCAAAAATGCTTTGTATCTAATATAGAAATTCGGTGTAATTATTTGTTGATTGTTCTTCAGCAAGGCGTTGTATCTTTGTTATTAAAGTTCATTTCATACAATAGATTATGTTTTACATAACTGTGTCTATCCATACAGGTGGTACAATTCCCGGATAAAGATATAATTTTAAGAAATACGTTCTATCTAACATAGATATGTCTTCTATAAATATCTTTAAAAGTTCACGTGTGGGGCGATGTTTTAGAGTTTTGTATTAAAGTTTATCACTTGTAAGTGATCAAGTATTACAAAGCTGTGTTCATTCTTTTCTTCAACAGGATTGTCAACATTATCTGCCAAGTAGAGTGGTTGAGAGCAGTATTGTAGAAACGTTCCAGAGTTGGTTTGATCAATCCTTCCAGTACAGGACTTTCCTTATTTGCGCCTCCAATGTGTTACCGGACTCCGCTCGTAAGTGGTTACACCGGGAATGACAAGTCATCTTCGGTGAGGCGGTATCGTTGGCAAAGGAAGGAAAGGCATAGTACAGTCCAGTCGAAAATCTTGCTCCAGAAATGTCTACCATACCCTGCTCCTGCATGGAGTGCAGCCACTAAGCTGTAGGAGGCACATGGATGTTGTCCTGGAGATGTGTGGTTGTGATGATATTGTTCAAACCACCAACAACCATTTCTCAAGGTTTCGTGAGCTAATAGTCGTCAGTGGAAGTGTGTCATTGTAAATGTCTTCCTTATATGTACAATGGATCACAAAAGTATCGGTACACAGGGGGTCCGAGGCTGACCGGAAACATTCACACAACTGGTCATGTTGTGGTATGCCTGGCTCTGTGTGTGTGTGTGTGTGTGTGTGTGGCTGGTTCAGAAGGCGTGAACCACTGGGGTGATGGTTCACAACGTCGTTCATGGAAGCCTAACAAAGCGATGGTCGGGCAGCAGTATCCTGCTTGTGTCAGGTATAATGGACACGTCACAGTCAACACATGCATGAAGCGGGCTACAACGTTTGTGATGACGCTTGGTCTCCACCACCACAACACACCACCACCACCACCACCACCAGCAAGGTGGATACATGCAGACATTGGTGCTATGTGCCACGCACGGCTCGGCTCCTCCACCACCCATGATGATGATGATGATGATGACTGACCAGATCAATAATGTGATGACATGATAAATAATGTTGATGATAGATTATGTTGCTATCATATATAGTTACATAATAGTGAAATATGTAAATAATGTTGATAGATTATTTTATAATTAGATATGGTTACTTAACAGTGAGATATGTAGATAATGTTGATAGATTATGTTATTATCATATATGTTTACATAATAGTGAAATATATAGAAAATGTTGATAGATTATGTTACAATCATATATAGTTACACAATGGTGCAAGAGGTGAAAAAGAGGGCAAATGAGAGTTGGGATGAGAGAATATCATTATATTTTAGAAAAAATAAAAAGATGTTTTAGAAGGAGGAAAATAAAGCGCGTAAAATAAGAAAACAAATGGGAACATCGGTGAAGGGGGTTAATGGGGAGGTAATGATAAGTAGTGGTGATGTGATGAGATGGAATGAGTATTTTGAAGGTTTGTTGAATGTGTTAGATGACAGAGTGGTTGATATAGGGTGTTTTGGTCGAGTTGGTGTGCAAAGTGAGTGGGTTAGGGAGAATGGTTTGGTAAACAGAGAAGAGGTAGTGAAAGCTTTGCGGAAGATGAAAGCCAACAAGGCTGCGGGCTTGGATGGTATTGCAGTGGAATGTATTAAAAAGGGGGGTGACTGTGCTGTTGACTGGTTAGTGAGGATATTCACTGTATGTCTGGCTCATGGTGAGGTGCCTGAGAATTGGCGGAGTGCATGCATAGTGCAATTGTACATAGGCAAAAGGGATAAAGGTGAGTTGCTCAAATCAAAGAGGTATATGTTTGTTGAGTACTTCTGGGAAATTATATGGGAGAGTATTGATCGAGAGAGTAAAGGCATGTACAGAGCATCAGACTGGGGAAGAGCAGTATGGTTTCAGAAGTGGTAGAAGTTGTGTGGATCAGGTGTTTGCTTTGAAGAATGTATATGAGAAATACTGAGAATAACAAATGGAGTTGTATGTAGTATTTATGGATGTGGAGAAGGCATATGATAGAGTTAATAGAGATGCTCTGCGGAAGGTATCAAGAGTATATGGTGTGGGAAGCAAGTTGCTAGAAGAAGTGAAATTCTTTTATCGAGGATGTAAGGCATGTGTACGAGTAGGAAGAGAGGAAAGTGATTGGTTCCCAGTGAATATCGGGCTGTGGCAGGGGTGCGTGATGTCTCCATGGTTGTTTAAATTGTTTATGGATGGAGTTTTTAGGGAGGCGAATACAAGAGTTTTGAAGAGAGGGGCAAGTATGCAGTCTGTTGTGGATGAGAGGGCTTGGGAAGTGAGTCAGATGTTGTTGGCTGATGATACAGTGCTGTTGGCTGATTCGGGTGAGAAACTGCAGAAGCTGGTGACTGAGTTTGGTAAAGTGTGTGAAAGAAGAAAGCGGAGAGTGAACTTTAATAAGATCAAGGTTATTATGTACAGTAGGGTTGAGGGACAAGTCAAGTGGGAGGTAAGTTTGAATGGAGGAAAACTGGAGGAAGTGAAATGTTTTAGATATCTGGGAGTGGATTTAGCAGCGAATAGAACCAGGGTAGCATAAGTGAGTCATAGGGTGGGTGAGGGGGCGAATGTTCTGGAAGCGTTGAAGAGTGTGTGGAAGGTGAGAACATTATCTCGGAAAGGAAAAATGGGTATGTTTGAAGGAATAGTGGTCCCAACAATGTTATATGATTGCGAGGCGTGAGCTATAGATAGGGTTGTGTGTAGGAGGGTGGATGTGTCGGTGTTGAGATGTTTGAGGACAATATGCGGTGTGAGGTGGTTTGATCGAGTAAGTATTGAAAGAGTAAGAGAGATGTGTGGTAATAAAAAGAGTGTGGTTGAGAGAGCAGAATAGGGGGTATTGAAACAGTTTGGTCACGTGAAGAAAATGATTGAGGAAAGATTGACAAAGAGGATATATGTATCAGAGGTGGAGTGAACGAGGAGAAGTGTGAGACCTAACTGGAGGTGGAAGGATGGAGTGAAAAAGATTCTGAACGATCGGGGCCTGAACATGCAGGAGGGTGAAAGGCCTGCGAGGAATAGAGTGAATTGGAACGATGTGGTATACCGAGGTCGACGTGCTGTCAATGGATTGAACCAGGGCATGTGAAGCGTCTGGGGTAAACCATGGGAAGTTTTGTGGGGCCTGGAAATGTGGAAAGAGAGCTGTGGTTTTGGTGCATCGTACATGACAGCTAGAGACTGAGCGTGAACGAATGTGTCCTTTGTTGTCTTTTCCTAGCGATACCTCGCACGCGTGCGGGGGGAGGGAGTGTTATTTCATGTGTGGCGGGGTGGCGACGAGAATGAATAAAGGCAGTAAGTATGAGTTATGTACACACACACACACACACACACACACACACATATATATATATATATATATATATATATATATATATATATATATATATATATATATATATATATATATATATATATATATATATATATATTTTTTTTTTTTTTTTATACTTTGTCGCTGTCTCCCGCGTTTGCGAGGTAGCGCAAGGAAACAGACGAAAGAAATGGCCCAACCCACCCCATACACATGTACATACACACGTCCGCACACGCAAATATACATACCTACACAGCTTTCCATGGTTTACCCCGGACGCTTCACATGCCTTGATTCAATCCACTGACAGCACGTCAACCCCTGTATACCACATCGCTCCAATTCACTCTATTCCTTGCCCTCCTTTCACCCTCCTGCATGTTCAGGCCCCGATCACACAAAATCCTTTTTCACTCCATCTTTCCACCTCCAATTTGGTCTCCCTCTTCTCCTCGTTCCCTCCACCTCCGACACATATATCCTCTTGGTCAATCTTTCCTCACTCATTCTCTCCATGTGCCCAAACCATTTCAAAACACCCTCTTCTGCTCTCTCAACCACGCTCTTTTTATTTCCACACATCTCTCTTACCCTTACGTTACTTACTCGATCAAACCACCTCACACCACACATTGTCCTCAAACATCTCATTTCCAGCACATCCATCCTCCTGCGCACAACTCTATCCATAGCCCACGCCTCGCAACCATACAACATTGTTGGAACCACTATTCCTTCAAACATACCCATTTTTGCTTTCCGAGATAATGTTCTCGACTTCCACACATTTTTCAAGGCTCCCAGAATTTTCGCCCCCTCCCCCACCCTATGATCCACTTCCGCTTCCATGGTTCCATCCGCTGACAGATCCACTCCCAGATATCTAAAACACTTCACTTCCTCCAGTTTTTCTCCATTCAAACTCACCTCCCAATTGACTTGACCCTCAACCCTACTGTACCTAATAACCTTGCTCTTATTCACATTTACTCTTAACTTTCTTCTTCCACACACTTTACCAAACTCCGTCACCAGCTTCTGCAGTTTCTCACATGAATCAGCCACCAGCGCTGTATCATCAGCGAACAACAACTGACTCACTTCCCAAGCTCTCTCATCCCCAACAGACTTCATACTTGCCCCTCTTTCCAAGACTCTTGCATTTACCTCCCTAACAACCCCATCCATAAACAAATTAAACAACCATGGAGACATCACACACCCCTGCCGCAAACCTACATTCACTGAGAACCAATCACTCTCCTCTCTTCCTACACGTACACATGCCTTACATCCTCGATAAAAACTTTTCACTGCTTCTAACAACTTGCCTCCCACACCATATATTCTTAATACCTTCCACAGAGCATCTCTATCAACTCTATCATATGCCTTCTCCAGATCCATGAATGCTACATACAAATCCATTTGCTTTTCTAAGTATTTCTCACATACATTCTTCAAAGCAAACACCTGATCCACACATCCTCTACCACTTCTGAAACCACACTGCTCTTCCCCAATCTGATGCTCTGTACATGCCTTCACCCTCTCAATCAATACCCTCCCATATAATTTACCAGGAATACTCAACAAACTTATACCTCTGTAATTTGAGCACTCACTCTTATCCCCTTTGCCTTTGTACAATGGCACTATGCACGCATTCCGCCAATCCTCAGGCACCTCACCATGAGTCATACATACATTAAATAACCTTACCAACCATTCAACAATACAGTCACCCCCTTTTTTAATAAATTCCACTGCAATACCATCCAAACCTGCTGCCTTGCCGGCTTTCATCTTCCGCAAAGCTTTTACTACCTCTTCTCTGTTTACCAAATCATTTTCCCTAACCCTCTCACTTTGCACACCACCTCGACCAAAACACCCTATATCTGCCACTCTGTCATCAGACACATTCAACAAACCTTCAAAATACTCATTCCATCTCCTTCTCACATCACCACTACTTGTTATCACCTCCCCATTTACGCCCTTCACTGAAGTTCCCATTTGCTCCCTTGTCTTACGCACCCTATTTACCTCCTTCCAGAACATCTTTTTATTCTCCCTAAAATTTACTGATAGTCTCTCACCCCAACTCTCATTTGCCCTTCTTTTCACCTCTTGCACCTTTCTCTTGACCTCCTGTCTCTTTCTTTTATACTTCTCCCACTCAATTGCATTTTTTCCCTGCAAAAATCGTCCAAATGCCTCTCTCTTCTCTTTCACTAATACTCTTACTTCTTCATCCCACCACTCACTACCCTTTCTAAACAGCCCACCTCCCACTCTTCTCATGCCACAAGCATCTTTTGCGCAATCCATCACTGATTCCCTAAATACATCCCATTCCTCCCCCACTCCCCTTACTTCCATTCTTCTCACCTTTTTCCATTCTGTACACAGTCTCTCCTGATACTTCTTCACACAGGTCTCCTTCCCAAGCTCACTTACTCTCACCACCTTCTTCACCCCAACATTCACTCTTCTTTTCTGAAAACCCATACTAATCTTCACCTTAGCCTCCACAAGATAATGATCAGACATCCCTCCAGTTGCACCTCTCAGCACATTGACATCCAAAAGTCTCTCTTTCGCACGCCTGTCAATTAACACGTAATCCAATAACGCTCTCTGGCCATCTCTCCTACTTACATAAGTATACTTATGTATATCTCGCTTTTTAAACCAGGTATTCCCAATCATCAGTCCTTTTTCAGCACATAAATCTACAAGCTCTTCACCATTTCCATTTACAACACTGAACACCCCATGCATACCAATTATTCCCTCAACTGCCACATTACTCACCTTTGCATTCAAATCACCCATCACTATAACCCGGTCTCGTGCATCAAAACCGCTAACACACTCATTTAGCTGCTCCCAAAACACTTGCCTCTCATGATCTTTCTTCTCATGCCCAGGTGCATATGCACCAATAATCACCCACCTCTCTCCATCAACTTTCAATTTTACCCATATTAATCGAGAATTTACTTTCTTACATTCTATCACATACTCCCACAACTCCTGTTTTAGGAGTATTGCTACTCCTTCCCTTGCTCTTGTCCTCTCACTAACCCCTGACTTCACTCCCCAGACATTTCCAAACCACTCTTCCCCTTTACCCTTGAGCTTCGTTTCACTCAGAGCCAAAACATCCAGGTTCCTTTCCTCAAACATACTACCTATCTCTCCTTTTTTCACATCTTGGTTACATCCACACACATTTAGGCACCCCACTCTGAGCCTACGAGGAGGATGAGCACTCCCCGCGTGACTCCTTCTTCTGTTTCCCATTTTAGAAAGTTAATGCAAGGAGGGGAGGATTTCCGGCCCCCCGCTCCCGTCCCCTCTAGTCGCTTTCTACGACACGCGAGGAATACGTGGGAAGTATTCTTTCACCCCTATCCCCAGGGATAATATACATATATATATACACACACACACACACACACACACACACACACACACACACACGCACACACACACACACACACACACACACATATATATACATATGAAAAATGTAAGAAACAATTTAGAAAACAAACTTTTAGCTTGAAATGAATGAAAAAATGAACGTCACATAATGGTTCAACCTCTGGCTATGGAAAAGGAAATGTACAATTTATTCACACAAACGTCAATAGCAGTTCTCATCAATTTCACCACTGAATCAATAAGCTTCAATGTCTAAGCTACATTTTTCTCCAACTTCACTATTTTCTTATCAAAACATCATGCATGAAAACTATCACTCCAGTAACACAACTATAAACATTTACTTCCCCTTTAAAAAGTTCTGGGGAAGTCTGTGTCGATACACTGCGGCGAGGCGACGCGACGCTGACACAATCACTGTCACAATATCACTTCTGCCTCCTTCCAAGCGTTGTTTCAGGGAGTAATTCCGGGTTGCTGAAGTGCCGCATAGGCTGGCACGATAGCCCGGGCCACATCGAAGACGTTATGAGCCCGGCCGTTGTCCACAGATTCGAACGCAGCGTCGAGTCTCCTGGGATCTCTCATACCCTCGTCGAGCGCGCGGTACACCCGCGTGTAGTTGTCATTGTCCTTCATTGACTCCTCCAGGCGAACTGATAGTTTTGATGATTCTGGAGTACCAGAAGATGATGATGAGTATACCCAGAACTATACCCAAGGCTATGGGTCCTGCTGGAGTATCCTCTGGGGGTACTTCTCCACAGTCACACACCTCTTTAGCACTGTCATATGAACAATCACTAGGGCAAGAGCACTTAAAGTTCACGCACTTCAGACCAGAGATGCAATGACTCTCCTTTTTGCAATAAACCCCTGGCTTCACCTGATACTCTGCGAGATTATGAAGTTTCATGTATGAAGACTGATGTTCACAATTCCCTGGGATAGGGGATTAAGAATACTTCCCACGTATTCCCTGCGTGTCGTAGAAGGTGACTAAAAGGGGAGGGAGCGGGGGGCTGGAAATCCTCCCCTCTCGTTTTTTTTTTTTTTAAATTTTCCAAAAGAAGGAACAGAGGGGGCCAGGTGAGGATATTCCAAAAAAGGCCCAGTCCTCTGTTCTTAACGCTACCTCGCTAATGCGGGAAATGACGAATAGTTTAAAAGAAAAGAAAGAAAATATATATATATATATATATATATATATATATATATATATATATATATATATATATATATATATATATATATATATATATATTGTTTAAGTTTGAGAAGTATTAACAGTTAAAGTCATGAAGTGTATACTGTAGGTCCAACACTGGGAGCATGTAGTACATTTTGACTTTTATCATCATCATGGGTACAACATACGTAAACTAATGGCTATGTACAACTTCAATAACCTAATTTCTCATTATGTGTCTTATTCATATACAATCCTCGGGTACAAAACCTGAGGTATGTTTAAGTTTCCTAAACTTTAATCTCAGAAAGACAAAGAAATACTATAAAAGACTATGCATATATCAACCCAGGAGTAGATATATGTATACGTGTGTTATATACTGAAAAATGTTGCTGAAGTCTTACAAAATCTGGCGCAAACATAATGGTTGGTATGATTTGCTTATAATAGATATGTATTGTGAAGCATCTTAATGATTGTTTACAACCAATACCTTTGAGCAAGTATCATTATAATTATAAGAAATTGAAAAAAGGCGTTAAAAAGATAAGGCTTCCTGAGTACAAACTATAGACTATATTCTCTTTTGGATGTCAAAAAGAAAAAACAGCAAGAGTTAGTTAACGACAGCATTATTTCATCTTTTAACAAAATATTCATTTAAACGTCGCTTTTCTCTCATCATTTCTTATATTTATTTCCAACAAATGTCTTGTATCTAACATAAAGATTTGGTATAGGTATTTGCTGAACGTTTTCTGGCGACGCGTTGTATAACTTCATTTTGCGTAGTGAATAATGTATTACAAAGCTGTCTATCCACACAGGTGTTAAACGTCCAGGGTAAAGATATCTCCAAGAAATGTCTACCTAACATATATATATATATGTCTTCGATGAATATTTGTAAAAAGTTTTCCTGAGGGACAATACCTAAGACTTTGGTATTAAAGTTGATCAGTTGTAAGTGATCAAGCATTACAAAGGTGTGTCCATTGCCACAGGTGCTACTGATCCCGGGTAAAGGTATTTCACCATCTTTGTATCTTTAACCTTTCTAGTTATAAATGTTTCATCCATGATTCCATTCTTACAATGGATATTCAATGTTAGTAATTTTGTTTATTCTTATCATAGCATTAATCAGCTAAAGTGCAGAATACGTCATTGTAACCAGACACTCTATTCTGCTTGACACAATATGCTGTACAAGAGATGTTACCGAGCTCCACCCGTTCTGTAACACGTAAGTTTATATGTCTATCTTTAAATTTAATGGCTATCAACAGGTAATGATCACTGAACCACATATCTTTAAATTTAATGGCTATCAACAGGTAATGATCACTGAACCACATATCTTTAAATTTAATGGCTATCAACAGGTAATGATCACTGAACCGCATATCTTTAAATTTAATGGCTATTAACAGGTAATGATCACTGAACCACATATCTTTAAATTTAATGGCTATCAACAGGTAATGATCACTGAACCACATATCTTTAAGTTTGATGGCTATTAACAGGTAATGATCACTGAACCACATATCTTTAAGTTTGATGGCTATTAACAGGTAGTGATCACTGAACCACATATCTTTAAGTTTGATGGCTATTAACAGGTAATGATCACTGAACCACATATCTTTAGATTTAATGGCTATCAACAGGTAATGATCACTGAACCACATATCTTTAAGTTTGATGGCTATTAACAGGTAATGATCACTGAACCACATATCTTTAAGTTTGATGGCTATTAACAGGTAATGATCACTGACCCACAATCTGTTACATACGTCAAATTATTCGAATCATAAAGTTTGCAACATGACATCATGTTGACCTTACTGGCTTAGGTCATCCAGCCATAATCCGCACCATACATACGTCAGACAGTAACATCAGTTGTATAACAGGATGTATATATGTTGTTGGATTTAAGGGCTATCAGCTTGTGGTCATGAAGCCAGAATGTGAACCATAAGTTCAACATATAATGATCGTCCAGGTCCAGCAGGTAGCTGCATATGAAGCTATGAATGTCTGTCTTCATTACTGACTACGTAGAGGGAAGGGTTTGGGGAGGAAAGGAATTCGGGAGGAGTATTTTGGGGGATTCTCGGGAGTGTGATGAGTAGGGACACAAAAATAGTCCTTCTCAGGAGGAGGGTAACAGGTCCTGAGGCTCAGCCCAGGTGATGGTGTGAACAGTACACACATCACCAGCACACCTTTGATGGCGCTCCTACACCTTCGTGGCTGCTGCACTCTACACAGGAGCAGGGGATGATGGCACATATCTATGAAGCGAAAAGGTTTTCGATGAGACTGTGCTATTTCTTCCCTTCCCTGGTTGATGATACAGCCTTTCCCCAAGGTTACTTGTCATTCCTGGTGTAACGACTTATAGGTTGAGTCCGGTAACACCTTTTGAATAATAGTATGGAACAGAGTGGAGTGACCAAGATGAACAGCGTGTTCTGCACCTCAACTGATTAATTATGATCAAACTGTAGCTACTTCTGGGACGGTTGCCAATCTTCCTCGTATTCTCTCATGACCACAGCGCCAAACCGACTCCCGCCATCAGGCCGAAACGCACAAACATTTCTGACAAAATTGAGACAACCACTTTCGCGTCAGTTTTGACACCAAGTGAATTTATACGACAATTACGCTCAAGATGCTTGGTTTTTCGTTCATGGATTGAACAGAAGCAACCAACGATGGTTGCTACTGCCCAATCCATGAAGTCCCCCCCACCACGGAAAGGTAACCAAGCTTCGGGGGGGATGGGTGTTTACCCTGACGCCAACGGAGAAACTCAATATTAGTGCAGAGATCTTTTCCTCGGTAAAGAAAGTGTAGCCGGACTCCGCCCTCATGAGGTTACTGTACGACAGCAAAGATCACTCTTTGGTAGGCTGTGCTATAGGCAGAACAGCTCCGTCAAAGATCTCACTCCATAAGTGAACTTATATAGATTCCTTTTTGAACATTTTGTCTTGTCTATAAGGAACTCATCAGTTCTTCTCCAGTGAAAGCAAAAAATCATCGAGAAATTCATTTGCTTCCTCAATATCAGGATCTTGTGGCTCTGTGTGGAGGACGGGGCTGGTGGGCTGTGTGTCTGGCTGTGTCTGGAGAGCGGCGCTGGTGGCCTCTGTGACTGGTTGTGTCTGGGGAGCGGGGCTGGTGGTCTCTGTGACTTGCTGTGTCTGGGAAGCGGGGCTGGTGGTCTCTGTGACTTGCTGTGTCTGGGAAGCGGGGCTGGTGGTCTCTGTGACTGGCTGTGTCTGGAGATCAGGGGAAGTCTTGGGTATAAATTTCAATATACTGTGAGCGATATCGTCTCTCAACCGATTCCTCTCGATCTTCTCTTGCACGGCCTTCATGATACGTTTGGGCGGCTTTCTCCATTTTCTTTGCATTTCAGTTGGTGATCCTGCGCCATCGAGCCACATGATACCAGAATAGTATCGTTCCTGTTTCCCAACGGGTCCAATCTTGGTGTCACACATGATGCCGAGTGAACCCAAATGGCGGCCGATGTTTACGTTGGAAGCCACGGGCTCGTTATGTATCTTGCAGTAACTTTCATACCGTTGCTGCAGCTCTTTCCTGCTGATAAGGTACCGCTTCATAGTAATAGTCTTTCCCTTCATTTGAACGAAGGTATTCATGAAACTAACAAAGGAAGCCTTTCCTTTGTAATCCCGTTTGTAGTAACAGAAAGCCATTGAAGACGTGGATTGGGTCAGGCGAAGTTACACAGACTAACAAGATAGTCCTTCAATCAATGGTCCTGTATCAGCACTGAACTCGAAATACGTCAGAGGGACAATTTGAACCCAGGGCTGGAGTGCCAATTGATGATATTCTCACGTCTTGCTTAACCAAGTAACCTCGGTTAGTCCTTGTTTATATTTAGATATAGTAAAGCTAATATAGTGAAGCTTGATGATTCTATTTATAAGTAAGTTGCAATGTAGTTTATGTAAGGTTCACCTTTCAGATGGGTTCCTGATGTACTAACTTACATTCTGAGATATATATATATATATATATATATATATATATATATAGAGAGAGAGAGAGAGAGAGAGAGAGAGAGAGAGAGAGAGAGAGAGAGAGAGAGAGAGAGAGAGAGAGAGAGAGAGAGAGAGAGAGAGAGAGAGAGAGAGGATGAAAGATACATGTCAGAAAGGTAGGTAAATGATCAGATAAACAAGGAATGATGCACATCAGAAGGATGAGGAAAAAGAAACTAGAGGAGTTATATGGACACACAGACCCCGCAGACCCAATGTGCAGGCGAGGAGGCCAGGCCTGAAAACTACTGCAAATGTTGTAATCCCCTTAAGAGCAGTGGAACAAAAAGGACAGCAGAGGAGAGAGAGAGAGAGAGAGAGAGAGAGAGAGAGAGAGAGAGAGAGAGAGAGAGAGAGAGAGAGAGAGAGAGAGAGAGAGAGAGAGAGAGAGAGAGAGAGAGAGGCTTTTTCGTCGAAATTTCGCTGTGTGTGTGCGCGTGTGTATATGTACTCCTTAAAATCATGCCCATATTTCAGGATCACTTTCTATAGATTTTCATCGTGTTGCATTTAAACTTATATTACGATTAGGAGTGTATGGGAAGGACAGAAAACAAGGACACGTGACTGTCTATGAGCAGGTTAACTGCTGGAGGACAGCACGTGGGAAGGATTGCAGATAATTGTTTGTTCGAAAGAGAGTTACCTAAGGTAGTGTATGTATGTATGTATGTATGCATGTATGTATGTATGTATGTATGTATGTATGTATGTTGAAATGTGTGTTGCATGAGTGACCACTGTTAGCCTCTGAGGGTTTACGCTCCCTCAGAGTTACCGGACCTCGCCGCGTGGAGGCCAGTGGTCTCGAGGTCCATAAAATAAAATTTCCTTCGCGAAAATAAAAGAAAACAAGTCTTATATGTATATAAAATATATATATCTTGCTCTCTCTCTATATATATATGTATTAGAAGAATATCTTCAGTCCTCAAAACGAAGTGGTGGTGTCTTACTCCTCGGGAATCAACTTAAGGAGGTCCTTCAGCGTGGGGCGTTCTTCTTCCTTGTCACTCAGAACTCTCTGGATCCACACATTTATCTCGGCAGGCATGTTAAGGGAGTATTGGCGGATGAGTCTATCGCACAGTTCAGCCAGCCTGAAGGTGTCTGATTCGTAAGCAGAATGGCCGCTGTCGGATGCTACTCCAAAGTCGATGACGGTGAGTTGAACGCCACCGCGGACTTCCTTCACGCAGACGTTATCCTCCCTGATGTCATTGTGGGATACGTCGCAGCAAGCTATCTGGTGAAGGATGGTCGCGAGCTGGCCCAAGATGGCGAACATCAAGTCCTCGTCGACGGTGTTTTCGTCACAGAAAGCGCTGAGTGACTGGCCGGTGTAGTGTGTGATGAGGAGTTGCTGTTTCGTCACGACACCTATGATTTCTTGCACCCCGTCGATCCCGTGGACCTTGTTGAGCCAGGTGACTTCGTCGATCAGGGACATGCAGGAGTCGAGGTCGTGGAACTTCTTGACAACGAAGTCTTGCTCCTTGCCCACAACTCTCCAGCAGGTCCCATAGTCACCTTCGCCCAGCAGTGTTCGAGAACATCCATGGCTCAATTCGCTCAGGGATTTCTTAGTCACTCGAAGAATTCCCAGATCCTTGCAGAGAGTGACAAGATCAACTTTGTCGTATCTTTCCATTCTGGAGCGAATTTTGTGAGGTGTTGACCCTTCGGTCTTCGGAAGTGGAATGAGAAGAAAAGCTCTGGGCACCTCCTTATATACCTAACTCAAAGCATATGGGACCGGATATGTTGTTAATATAGTGAACTCAACATGCAGGGGAGATGATAATTAGACCGGATATGTTGTTAATATAGTGAACTCAACATGCAGGGGAGATGATAATTAGACCGGATATGTTGTTAATATAGTGAACTCAACATGTAGGGGAGATGATAATTAGACCGGATATGTTGTTAATATAGTGAACTCAGCATGCAGGGGAGATGATAATTAGACCGGATATGTTGTTAATATAGTGAACTCAACATGTAGGGGAGATGATAATTAGACCGGATATGTTGTTAATATAGTGAACTCAACATGCAGGGGAGATGATAATTAGACCGGATATGTTGTTAATATAGTGAACTCAACATGCAGGGGAGATGATAATTGGACCGGATATGTTGTTAATATAGTGAACTCAACATGCAGGGGAGATGATAATTGGACCGGATATGTTGTTAATATAGTGAACTCAACATGCAGGGGAGATGATAATTGGACCGGCTATGTTGTTGATATAGTGAACTCAACATGCAGGGGAGATGATAACAGACAAGTAGTGTTTTATTGTAAGGTTTAGAGAACTGTGTTGTCGAAGGATGTAGTGATTCCGTAAATGTAAATAGAATGAAAGTGAAAAGTGTATTACATATCCCATGAGGATCAGTCCAGACTTTTATTGTCGATGGTGTAGAGAAGATGTAATAGGGAAGATGTAGTAAAGATAAGGTTGTACTGAAGATGATCAGAAAAAAAAATATTATGTCGTGAAGATGGAGTATCAGGTGATTTGATTAATAGGGTAAAGGTGTAGTGAAGATGCTGTCTGTGGAAAAAAAAATGTGTAGAGATGATGGCGAATAGAAAATCTGGTTAGTGCACGAAAAAAAAGAAACTGCATTGAAGACTGTGTTGTAGTGAAGATGATGAAGATGCAATTAAGATGATGTAGTGAAAAAGGTATTAGTGAGAATGAGGTTTGTATAGAAAAACTTTATAGTGTAGAGTAGATGAAGCTGCATTGAAATGTAGGATATAGTGAATGTGATGAAGGTGTAGTGAAGATGATGGTGTAATGAATAAAATGAGTAGCGGAAATGAGTTTGCACACTGAATAGTGTAGGGAAGATGAAGCGGCATTGAAGATTAGGATGTAGTGAAGATGATATTTTATAGAATAACTTTAGTTGTGAAGATAAGATACCAGTGTAAGAGAAGATATAGTGAAGGCGAGAGCGAAAAATATATCTATATTTGGAGGTGAAGATGATGGCGAATAGAAAATCTGGTTAGTGCACGAAAAAAAAGAAGCTGGATTGAAGACTGTGATGTAGCGAAGATGATGAAGATGCAATTAAGATGGTGATGTAGTGAAAAATATATTAGTGAGAATGAGGTTTGTATAAAAAACTTTATAGTGTAGAGTAGATGAAGCTGCATTGAAATGTAGGATATAGTGAATGTGATGAAGGTGTAGTGAAGATGATGGTGTAATGAATAAAATGAGTAGCGGAAATGAGGTTGCACACTGAATAGTGTAGGGAAGATGAAACGGCATTGAAGATTAGGATGTAGCGAAGATAATATTTTATATAATACTTTAGTCGTAAAGATAAAATACCAGTGTAAGAGAAGATACAGTGAAGGCGAGAGCAAAAAATCTGTCTATATTTGGAGGTGTAGATGTAATTGGGAAGATGAGGGTGTAGTGAGGATTAGTATGTGTGGTGAAGAAAGATGTAGTAAAGATAGGAAGTGCAGAAAAAAACGTGTATTTTGATGATGAGATCAGTGATTTAGCCGGAAACATATATCAACATTTGTGTTGTGTATGTGTGTGTGTGTGTGTGTGTGTGTGTATCTGCTGGAGGACAGTACATGGGAAGGATAAATAGCAGGAGACCAGATGGTCCATGGCGAGGTTATCAACTGGAGGACAGAACATGGAAAGGACAGAAAATAGAAGGGCTGATAGTCCAGGACGAGGTTATCTGCTGGGGGTCAGTCCATATGAGGGCCAGATAACAACTTTATTCATTCAGGACGAGGTTTACCTGTTGTCATAATCTTACTTCCAGCTGAAGTAGGTTGAGTAAAGCATTTTACACATAAGTTCCAACACGAAGAATGTACAGCCAACGATGTCCCTCACCACCACACAACAGTATTAATAGTACTGCAAAGCTCCCTAGCCACTAAATATTCCCTAAGCAAATCAAGAGAGCGTCCATTCGTTTGTGTTCATCCTAAGGTTTTCGTTACATTGCCATCACCTAATGGTAAATTACGTAACCGTCGTATATGTCGCATCGAAAGAATGTTGAAAATAGACGAAAAGTACTGGAGATGAGAATTGTTCGACCAATAAGTTTTTTTTTAATAGTTAACTTAATTTGCATTGTGCCGGATTTTGATATTCATTTGCGTTTTTGAAAACACAATTTATTCGATTTATTTTCAATCCCACCACTGATGTTGATTACATATGTATGTATATATATATATATATATATATATATATATATATATATATATATATATATATATATATATATATATATATATATATATTATCCCTGGGGATAGGGGATGAAGAATACTTCCCACGTATTCCCTGCGTGTCGTAGAAGGCGACTAAAAGGGAAGGGAGCGGGAGGTTGGAAATCCTCCCCTCTCGTTTTTTTTTTCTTTCTTTTTTCTAATTTTCCAAAAGAAGGAAGAGAGGGGGGCCAGGTGAGGATATTCCACAAAGGCCCAGTCCTCTGTTCTTAACGCTACCTCGCTAATGCGGGAAATGGCGGATAGTTTAAAAGAAAAAAAGAAAAGAAAATATATATATGTATATATATATATATATATATATATATATATATATATATATATATATATATATATATATATATATATATATATATATATATATATATATATATATATATATATATATATATATATATATATATATATATATATATATATATATATATATATATATATATATATATATCCCTGGGGATAGGGGAGAAAGAATACTTCCCACGTATTCCCTGCGTGTCGTAGAAGGCGACTAAAAGGGGAGGGAGCGGGGGGCTGGAAATCCTCCCCTCTTGTTTTTTTTTTCAATTTTCCAAAAGAAGGAACAGAGAAGGGGGCCAGGTGAGGATATTCACTCCGAGGCCCAGTCCTCTGTTCGTAACGCTACCTTGCTAACGCGGGAAATGACGAATAGTTTGAAAGAAAGAAAAAGAAATATATATATATATATATATATGTATATATATATATATATATATATATATATATATATATATATATATATATATATATATATATATATATATATATATATATATATATATATATATATATATATATATATATATATATATATATATATATAAAGGCAAAATATGTCCAAAGTAAGATATCTATGAGGATGTACTGAAGATGGCCTTTGACCAAAAAATACGCTAGTGATATTGAAAGTAAGATGATTATGAGGAAGTAGTGAAGATGGCTCTTAACAAGATAGAGGTCAATGATATTGAAAATGAGATAAGTATAAGGATGTAGTCAAGATAGTCTTAGACCAAGATAAACGTCATTGATGATGAAAACAAGATGACTGTAAAGTATATATGTATATATATATATATATATATATATATATATATATATATATATATATATATATATATATATATATATATATATATATATATATATATATATATATATATATATATATATATATATATATATTTATATATATATATATATATTTTTATCTTTATCTTATTTTGCTTTGTCGCTGTCTCCCGCGTTAGCGAGGTAGCGCAAGGAAACAGACGAAAGAATGGCCCAACCCGCCCACATACACATGTATATACATACACGTCCACACACGCAAATATACATACCTATACATCACAATGTACACATATATATATATACGCACACACACATATACATATATACACATGTACATAATTCATACTGCCTGCCTTTATTTGTTCCCATCGCCACCTCGCCACACATGGAATAACAACCCCCTCCCTGCTCATGTGTGCGAGGTAGCGCTAGGAAAGACACCAAAGGCCCCATTCGTTCACACTCAGTCTCTAGCTGTCATGTAATAATGCACCGGAACCATAGCTCCCTTTCCACATCGAGGCCCCACACACTTTCCATGGTTTACCCCAAACATTTCACATGCCCTGGTTCAATCCATTGACAGAACGTCGACCCCGGTATAACACATCGTTCCAATTCACTCTATTCCTTGCACGCCTTTCACCCTCCTGCATGTTCAGGCCCCAATCACACAAAATCTTTTTCACTCCACCTTTCCACCTCCAATTTGGTCTCCCACTTCTCCTCGTTCCCTCCACCTCTGACACGTATATCCACTTGGTCAATCTTTCCCCACTCATTCTCTCTATGTGGCCAAACCATTTCAAAACACCCTCTTCTGCTCTCTCAACCACACTCTTTTTATTTCCACACCTCTCTCTCACCCTTACATTACTTACTCGATCAAACCACCTCACATCACATACTGTCCTCAAACATCTCATTTCCAGCACATCCACCCTCCTGCGCACAACTCTATCCATAGCCCACGCCTCGCAACCATACAACATTGTTGGAACCACTATTCCTTCAAACATAACCATTTTTGCTTTCCGAGATAATCTTCTCGACTTCCAAACATTCTTCAAGGCTCCATCATCTTCCGTAAAGCTTTTACTACCTCTTCTCTGTTTACCGAATCCTTTTCCCTAACCCTCTCACTTTGCACACCAACTCGACCAAAACACCCTATATCTGCCACTCTATCATCAAACACATTCAACAAATCTTGAAAATACTCACTCCATCTCCTTCTCACATCACAACTACTTGTTATCAACTCCCCATTAGCCCCCTTCACTGAAGTTCCCATTTGCTCCCTTGTCTTACGCACTTTATTTACCTCCTTCCAAGACATCTTTTTATTCTCCCTAAAATTTAGTGATACTCTCTCACCCCACCTCTGATTTGCCCTCTTTTTCACCTCTTGCACCTTTCTCTTGACCTCCTGCCTCTTTCTTTCATACATCTCCCACTCATTTGCATTTTTTCCCTGCAAAAATCGTTCAAATGCCTCTCTCTTCTCTTTCACTGATAATTTTACTTCTTCATCCCACCACTCACTACATTTTCTAATCAACCCACCTCCCACGCTTCTCATGCCACAAACATCTTTTGCGCAAGCTATCACTGCTTCCCTAAATACATCCCATTCCTCCCCCACTCCCCTTACCTCCTTTGTTCTCACCTTTTTCCATTCTGTACTCAGTCTCTCCTGGTACTTCCTCACACAAGTCTCCTTCCCAAGCTCCCTTACTCTCACCACTCTCTTCACCCCAACATTCTCTCCTCTTTTCTGAAAACCCCCACAAATCTTCACCTTCGCCTCTACAAGATAATGATCAGACATCCCTCCAGTTGCACCTCTCAGCACATTAACATCCAAAAGTCTCTCTTTCTTGCGTCTATCAATTAACACGTAATCCAATAACGCTCTCTGGCCATCTCTCCTACTTACATACGTATACTTATGTATATCTCGCTTTTTAAACCAGGTATTCCCAAACACCAGTCCTTTTTCAGCACATAATTCTACAAGCTCTTAACCATTTCCATTTACAACACTGAACACTCCATGTATACCAATCATTCCCTCAACTGCCACATTACTCACCTTTGCATTCAAATCACCCATCACTATAACCCGATCTCGTGCATCAAAACCACTAACACACTCATTCAGCTGCTCCCAAAACACTTTCCTCTCATGATCTTTCTTCTCATGCCTAGGTGCATATGCACCAATAATCACCCATATCTCTCCATCAACTTTCAGTTTTACCCATATCAATCTAGAATTTACTTTCTTACACTCTGTCACATACTCCCACAACTCCTGATTCAGAAGTAGTGCTACTCCTTCCCTTGCTCTTGTCCTCTCACTAACCCCTGAATTTACTCCCAAGACATTCCCAAACCGCTCTTCCCCTTTACCCTTTAGCTTCGTTTCACTCAGAGCCAAAACATCCAGGTTCCTTTCCTCAAACATACTACCTATCTCTCCTTTTTTCTCATCTTGGTTACATCCACACACATTTAGACAGCCCAATCTGAGCCTTCGAGAAGGATGAGCACTCCTCGCGTGATTCCTTCTTCTGTTTCCCCTTTTATATATATATATATATATATATATATATATATATATATATATATATATATATATATATATATATATATATATATATATATATATATATATATATATATATATATATATATATATACATATATAACATAACCGGCATCAACAATGACTAGTTTGATTAAAGACATTCCCCCCCCTCCCTTCTTTGTTTTTAGTAGTATCGATAATTATGGTCGTTATCATAGTTGGATGATAATACAAGATGACTTCTGGTTTGATTCAGTTGATTATCGAGCGTAAATGCAATGCATGATTTGCCTCAAAAATTTACTTCTCCCTCGTGTTCCCTAACAACTTCATTACATTTTCATTCTCACTATAAACCTTTCTCTGCTCATATTTTCCCACAATTATTACATGTATTTCTCTCCTTTTTGTTACCTTTTTTATATTTTTTTTTTCTGCTGAATTGGCCAAAATGGTAAAAAAGGTTATCTTCACTACAGTCTGATCTTTACTGTATCTTTTTGCCGAAGTGGAATACGAGATCAAAAATGTTATCTTCTACAATCTGATGTTTACTGTATTTTAGCCTGATTAGATATCAAAAAAGATTATCTTCATTACAATCTTTACTGTATTTTTTGCCTAAGTGTGATGAGATCATAAAGTGTATCTTCACTACAATCTGATCGTTACTGTATTTTTTGCCTAAGTGGGATAGGAGATGAAAACGTTTATCTTCACTACAGGCTCTCAACACAAAAGTATATCTCCACTATGCCATCGTATTGGCTAACAACCTCCTGACATTAAGGTTTTTCACAACTCATTGAACTACATATCTCTTCCCATAACACTGCATATCATCGTACAGTTGTTCACCTTCGTTATATATTCTGTCTGATAGGTCAAGGTTATCTTCACTACAACATTATCCTCACTACACTTTCGTATTAGCTAACAACTTTATTATAATCTATTTCCACTACGTAATTCTTATCTGAACATCCATAGCACCATACATATGTGTTGTTTTTATACCTTTATTTTTTCTACATAAGTGGGATATATCTGGCCAAAATAATCATCTGAAAAATGTTATGTTTGGCATCTCATGTTAGCTAAATATTTTCTGGCTAAGTGGGATATAGAGTGTTGTGGGTGCGTAGTGTGATGCACATATCAATAATCGATAATGGCCTTTGTGTGTGACACTCTGCTCTTCTGGATATTCCAGTTGGTTTCTCTGTTAATAATTGTGCTGGACTGTGGCTGCCTGATCTACACTGGAGTAGAACTCATTCCATCTGGCAGCCTATTTGGTAAGACACTTACTCAGCAGGACCAGGATGAAGCATTCGTGTCACTGTGGGTGTGTGGTTTGCTGATAGTAGCTCCCGTGGTGGTGTGCGTGGCAGGAGTATTCTCACGGAAAGCAGCATATACCATCCTTACCTTCTGGTACGGATACGCAATCACTTACGGCGACAACACCGCATCCAGGCTGATCTCGGTCCTGTATTACATGCAACTCCAGTGGCCTCTTGAGGAAATGGGAGTAGTTGACCAGAGCGAGTTTGAATGGTGTGAAGAGGAACTGTCCAGTGGAGGATACTGGTGGTGGTTTGTTCGGGTGACATTGTGGAGCTTCACTTGCTGGTGGTGGATTGAAGGGTGGCGAGGATCCAGGTTGGCATTACAGGATGTGAGCGTCGTGGCTGACGATGTCAGCGTTGTGTAGGATGATGGCAGAGACGTGCGCGACCCCAGCAGAGACGTTTATGTTGATATGGATGTAGCAATGGACCTCAAGGTGAGTGACATTGAGGGGGAAGTGAAGCGCGAGGAAGGCTTCCCACAGGTTGAAGGGGGTGACTTTGTGGAAGTGTCTTTGGATGATGACAAGGTTGAGGATGATGGCAGAGATATGCGCGACCCCAGCAGAGACGTTTATGTTGATATGGATGTGGCAATGGACCTCAAGGTGAGTGACATTGAGGGGGAAGTGAGGCGCGAGGAAGGGTTGCCACAGGTTGAAGGGAGAGACTTTGTGGAAGTGTCTTTGGATGATGAGAAAGTTGAGGATGGAGATGGACAGCAAGAAGAAAAAGGTGATGGTCAGAAGCGTCGTGGGGGAGGAGGACCACATCTGAAATGGTTTATCCGGGTTTTGCGGTTCCAGCGTATTATGGGAACTCCCCACAGCAGGGTGGCAAACCTGGTGGAGTTCGCCCGCTCCCTCCGCCACTCTCACCTTATGAGGAGGTTCAGACCTTGAGGAAGAACCTGAGATGGTAGTTGTGGAGGTTCAGACCTTGAGGAACAACTTAGGGTAGTAGTTATTGAGTTTCAGACTTTGAGGAACCATTACTATCATTATTAGCATTACTATTATTATTATTTTATTATTCTTATTTTATTATTATTATTATTATTATTATTATTATTATTATTATTATTATCATTATCACTATAATTATTATTATTATTATTATTATTATTATTATTATTATTATTATTATTATTATTATTATTATTATTATTATTATTATTTCTATTATCAATATTATTGTTATTACTATTATTACTATTATTCTATTTTATTATTATTATTATCATTCTTATTATCATTATTATTATTACTATTATTATTATTATTATTATCATTATTATTATTATCATTATTATTATTATTATTATTGGTGATTGGTTCTCAGTGAATGTAGGTTTGCGGCAGGGATGTGTGATGTCTCCATGGTTGTTTAATTTGTTTATGGATGGGGTTGTTAGGGAGGTGAATGCAAGAGTTTTGGAAAGAGGGGCAAGTATGAAGTCTGTTGGGGATGAGAGAGCTTGGGAAGTGAGTCAGTTGTTGTTCGCTGATGATACAGCGCTGGTGGCTGATTCATGTGAGAAACTGCAGAAGCTGGTGACTGAGTTTGGTAAAGTGTGTGGAAGAAGAAAGTTAAGAGTAAATGTGAATAAGAGCAAGGTTATTAGGTACAGTAGGGTTGAGGGTCAAGTCAATTGGGAGGTGAGTTTGAATGGAGAAAAACTGGAGGAAGTGAAGTGTTTTAGATATCTGGGAGTGGATCTGGCAGCGGATGGAACCATGGAAGCGGAAGTGGATCATAGGGTGGGGGAGGGGGCGAAAATTCTGGGGGCCTTGAAGAATGTGTGGAAGTCGAGAACATTATCTCGGAAAGCAAAAATGGGTATGTATGAAGGAATAGTGGTTCCAACAATGTTGTATGGTTGCGAGGCGTGGGCTATGGATAGAGTTGTGCGCAGGAGGATGGATGTGCTGGAAATGAGATGTTTGAGGACAATGTGTGGTGTGAGGTGGTTTGATCGAGTGAGTAACGTAAGGGTAAGAGAGATGTGTGGAAATAAAAAGAGCGTGGTTGAGAGAGCAGAAGAGGGTGTTTTGAAGTGGTTTGGGCACATGGAGAGGATGAGTGAGGAAAGATTGACCAAGAGGATATATGTGTCGGAGTTGGAGGGAACAAGAAGAAGAGGGAGACCAAATTGGAGGTGGAAAGATGGAGTGAAAAAGATTTTGTGTGATCGGGGCCTGAACATGCAGGAGGGTGAAAGGAGGGCAAGGAATAGAGTGAATTGGAGCGATGTGGTATACCGGGGTTGACGTGCTGTCAGTGGATTGAATCAAGGCATGTGAAGCGTCTGGGGCAAGCCATGGAAAGCTGTGTAGGTATGTATATTTGTGGACGTATGTATATACATGTGTATGGGGGGGGGGGTTGGGCCATTTCTTTCGTCTGTTTCCTTGCGCTACCTCGCAAACGCGGGAGACCGCGACAAAAAAAAAAAAATTATTATTATTATTATTATTATTATTATTATTATTATTATTATTATTATTATTATTATCATTATCATTATTATTGTTATTATAATTATTATTATATTATTAACATTATCATTATTTTTATTATTTACTTATCATTATTTTAACATTTTGTTTTTTGGCTAACCATCGTCGTGACTTTTAAACTAAATAATTTTCGGTTTAAAAAACTAGTTGAAGTGCGATAACCTCTCCTCGACTTACATGGATACGTGGTCTTTTCTAGTCTTTAGCCAAGGGCATCTCTAACAACTTCTGTCGCTCTATCTGTCGTCCTTCATATTTCGTTACTGGCGGAATGAAAGTTGTCTCTCCCGTAGGGAAACTAACTGCTTTTGTTTCTCGTTTTCTCTTGTAACTCCACTTGGATGACTCTTATCATTCCATCATCCACTGTTGCTCCTCAGGCTATATCCTATGCCTCTTATCAAACCGTCTCTACCGCCCCATATTTGTCCTTGTAACTATGACCTGTCACTTTTTAAAAAGAGATATTTGAGGACAATATATGTTGTGAGGTGGTTTGATCGAGTAAGTAATAATAGGGTAAGAGAGATGTATGGTAATAAAAAGAGTGTGGTTGAGAGAGCAGAAGAGGGTGTTTTAAAATGGTTTTGTCACATGGAGAGAATGAGTGAGGAAAGATTGACCAAGAGGATATATGTATCAGAGGTGGAGGGAACGAAGAGAAGTGGGAGACCAAATTGGAGGTGGAAAGATGGAGTGAAAAAGATTTTGAGTGATCGGGGCCTGAACATGCAGGAGGGTGAAAGGCGTGCAAGGAATAGAGTGAATTGGAACGATGTGGTATACCGCGGTCGACGTACTGTCAATGGATTGAACCAGGGCATGTGAAGCGTCTGGGGTAAACCATGGAAAGTTCTGTGGGGCCTGGATGTGGAAAGGGAGCTGTAGTTTCGGTGCATTATTACATGACAACTTGAGATTGAGTGTGAAAGAAAGTGGCCTTTGTTCTCTTTTCCTAGCACTATCTTGCACACAAGAGGGGGGAGGGACTTTTTACTTCATGTGTGGCGGGGTGGCGATGGGAATGAATAAAGGAAGACAATATGAATTATGTACATGTGTATATATTTATATTTCTGTGTGTGTATATATATGTATACGTTGAGATGTGTAGGTATGAATATGTGCTGTGTGTGGACGTGTATGTATATACATGTGTATGTGGGTGGGTTGGGCCATTCTTTCGTCTGTTTCCTTGCGCTACCTCGCTAACGCGGGGGACAGCGACAAAGCAAAATATATATTTTAACTTTCTAAAAGGGGAAACAGGAGTCACGCGGGGAGTGCTCATCCTCCTCGAAGGCTCAGATTCGGGTGTCTAAATGTGTGTGGATGTAACCAAGATGAGAAAAAAGTAGAGATAGGTAGTATGTTAGAGGAAAGGAACCTGGATGTTTTGGCTCTGAGTGAAACGAAGCTCAAGGGTAAAGGGGAAGAGTGGTTTGGGAATGTCTTGGGAATAAAGTCAGGGATTAGTGAGAGGACAAGAGCAAGGGAAGGAGTAGCACTACTCCTGAATCAGGAGTTGTGGGAGTATGTGATAGAGTGTAAGAAACTAAACTCTAGATTGATATGGGTAAAACTGGACGTTGATGGAGAGATATGGGTGATTATTGGTGCATATGCACCTGGGCATGAGAAGAAAGATCATGAGAGCCAAGTGTTTTGGTAGCAGTTGAATGAGTGTGTTAGTGGTTTTGAAGCACGAGACCGGGTTATAGTGATGGATGATTTGAATGCAAAGGTGAGTAATGTGGCAGTTGAGGGAATAATTGGTATACATGGGGTGTTCAGTGTTGTAAATGGAAATGGTGAAGAGCTTGTAGATTTATGTGCTGAAAAAGGACTGGTGATCGGGAATACCTGGTTTAAAAAGAGAGATATACATAAGTATACGTATGTAAGTAGGAGAGATGGCCAGAGAGCGTTATTGGATTACATGTTAATTGATAGGCGCGCGAAAGAGAGACTTTTGGGTGTTAATGTGCTGAGAGGTGCAACTGGAGGGATGTCTGATCATTATCATGTGGAGGCGAAGGTGAAGATTTGTGGGGGTTTTCAGAAAAGAAGAGAGAATGTTGGGGTGAGGAGAGTGGTGAGAGTAAGTGAGCTTGGGAAGGAGACGTGTGAGGAAGTACCAGGAGAGACTGAATACACAATGGAAAAAGGTGAGAACAAAGGAGGTAAGGGGAGTGGGGGAGGAATGGGATGTTTTTAGGGAAGCAGTGATGGTTTGCGCAAAAGATGCTTATGGCATGAGAAGCGTGGGAGGTGGGCACATTGGAAAGGGTAGTGAGTGGTGGGATGAAGAAGTAAGATTATTAGTGAAAGAGAAGAGAGAGGCATTTGGTCGATTTTTGCAGGGAAATAATGCAAATGACTGGGAGATGAATAAAAGAAAGAGGCAGGAGGTCAAGAGAAAGGTGCAAGAGGTGAAAAAGAGGGCAAATGAGAGTTGGGGTGAGATTATCATTAAATTTTAGGGAGAATAAAAAGATGTTTTGGAAGGAGGTAAATAAAGTGCGTAAGACAAGGGAACAAATGGGAACTTCAGTGAAGGGGGCTAATAGGGAGGTGATGACAAGTAGTGGTGATGTGGGGAGATGGTGTGAGTATTTTGAAGGTTTGTTGAATGTGTTTGATGATAGAGTGGCAGATATAGGGTGTTTTGGTCGAGGTGGTGTGCAAAGTGAGAGGGTTAGGGAAAATGATTTGCTAAACAGAGAAGAGGTAGTAAAAGCTTTGCGAAAGATGAAAGCTGGCAAGGCAGCGGGTTTGGATGGTATTGCAGTGGAATTTATTGAAAGAGGGGGTGACTGTATTGTTGACTGGTTGGTAAGGTTATTTAATGTATGTATGACTCATGGTGAGGTGCCTGAGGATTGGCGGAATGCTTGCATAGTGCCATTGTACAAAGGCAAAGGGGATAAGATTGAGTGCTCAAATTACAGAGGTATAAGTTTGTTCGGTATTCCTAGTAAATTATATGGGAGGGTATTGATTGAGAGAGTGAAGGCATGTACAGAACATCAGATTGGGGAAGAGCAGTGTGGTTTCAGAAGTGGTAAAGGATGTATGGACCAGGTGTTTGCTTTGAAGAATGTATGTGAGAAATACTAAGAAAAGCAAATGGATTTGTATGTAGAATTTATGGATCTGGAGAAGGCATATGATAGAGTTGATAGAGATGCTCTGTAGAAGGTATTAAGAATATATAGTGTGGGAGGCAAGTTGTTAGAAGCAGTGAAAAGTTTTTATCTAGGATGTAAGGCATGTGTACGTGTAGGAAGAAAGTGATTGGTTCTCAGTGAATCTAGGTTTGCGGCAGGGGTGTGTGATGTCTCCATGGTTGTTTAATTTGTTTATGGATGGGGTTGTTAGGGAGGTGAATGCAAGAGTTTTGGAAAGATGGGCAAGTATGAAGTCTGTTGTGGATGAGAGAGCTTGGGAAGTGAGTCAGTTGTTGTTCGCTGATGATACAGTGCTGGTGGCTGATTCATGTGAGAAACTGCAGAAGCTGGTGACTGAGTTTGGTAAAGTGTATGAAAGAAGAAAGTTGAGAGTAAATGTGAATAAGAGTAAGGTTATTAGGTACAGTAGGGTTGAGGGACAAGTCAGTTGGGAGGTAAGTTTGAACGGAGAAAAACTGGAGGAAGTGAAGTGTTTTGGATATCTGGGAGTGGATTTGGCAGCGGATGGAACCATTGAAGTGGAAATGAATCGTAGGGTGGGGGGCGGGGCGAAAATCCTGGGAGCCTTGAAGAATGTGTGGAAGTCGAGAACATTATCTCGGAAAGCAAAAATTGGGTATGTTTGAAGGAATAGTGGTTCCAACAATATTGTATGGCTGCGAGGCGTGGGCTATGGATAGAGTTGTGCGCAGGAGGGTGGATGTGCTGCAAATGAGATGTTTGAGGACAATATGTGGTGTGAGGTGGTTTGATCGATTAAGTAACAATACGGTAAGAGAGATGTATGGTAATAAAATGAGTGTGGTTGGGAGAGCAGAAGAATGTGTTTTGAAATGGTTTGGCCACATGAAGAGAATGAGTGAGGAAAGATTGACCAAGAGGATATATGTGTCAAAGGTGGAGGGAACGAGGAAAAGTGGGAGACCAAATTGGAGGTGGAAAGATGGAGTGAAAAATATTTTGAGTGATCGGTGCCTGAACATGCAGGAGGGTGAAAGGAGGGCAAGGAATAGAGTGAATTGGAACGATGTGGTATACCGGGGTCGACGTGCTGTCAATGGATTGAACCAGGCATGTGAAGCGTCTGGGGTAAACCATGGAAAGTTCTGTGGGGCCTGGATTTGGAAAGGGAGCTGTAGTTTCGGTGCATTATTACATGAAAGCTAGAGACTGAGTGTGAACAAATGGGGCCTTTGTTGTCTTTTCCTAGCGCTACCTCGCGCACATAAGGGGGGAGATCGTTGTTATTCCATGTGTGGCGAGGTGGCGATGGGAATGAATAAAGGCAGACAGTATGAATTATGTACATTGGTATACATGTATATGTCTGTGTGTGTATATATATGTATACATTGAGATGTATAGGTATGTATATGTGCTGTGTGTGTACGTGTATGTATATACATGTGTATGTGGGTGGGTTGGGCCATTCTTTCGTCTGTTTCCTTGCGCTACCTCGCTAACGCGGGAGACAGCGACAAAGCAAATAAAAATGGAATAGAAATGTATATATTTAACATAACCGGCATCAAGAGTTACTAGTTGATTACATAGATTCCTCCCCCCCCCCCACCCTTTTTTATTTTTAGTGGCATCGATAATTACGGTCTTTATCATAGTTCGATGAGTTATTATAATGATAATACAAGATGACTTCTGGTTTGATTCAGTTGATTATCAAGCGTAATTGCAAGGCATGTTTTGCCTCAGAACTTCAATTGTCATTTTGGCTATCTTCTTATTTTCGTCACAGTACTATCGTGTATATATCGCCACCTTGGCTATATTAGCAATATGATATTTTTTGTAGGTGCTATATTGTCATTTTTTAATCATGCATATTTTGTCATAAGTGATTTCATTATCATGATAAATATAATATTCCGGTGACTATATATTGGCCTTGTGACTATATTGTTATTATGACTATAATCTCACGTTGGATATCTTGCCAAGATGACTACATTGTATTATCTACTCATAAATCTCTAAGTTCTAATAACCCAAAATTTTTAGAGTAGATAGGGTAGAAACTGATGGAAGCCATTTCTAACATTCTTGTATAACCTGACCTCTCGCCTTCCCAAAACATAGCCATCCCAGTTTGTATATTGTGCTGCTGTGATCGTCAACTAATTTGAAAACGAAGACATTGAATGAAGTAATTACTGAGGTAATCTCCAAAGATGATTACTGGCCTGAGAAACAAATTCAGAGAGCAGATTAAACGACTTAAATCCATTCAGCTTTAGGGAAAAGAAGTTTAAGAGATCCTATACAGGTATATAAAGTTATTGTAATGGCATCCCTTTAAGCTTTATATTTTTACTTCCTGTAACAAGTTCCAACAATCAAAACAATATTCAGCATTGTGATTTAAGTGACTGACTTTAGGATGCATTTGGATCTGTCAAAAACTGTATTTAGCAAATACTTCAACTTTCAACTGACCCATTCTATATTTCTATTCATTTCATCTCAGTTTTATCACCTTTCTGTTACTGTTTAATATCAACAGTAGCCCGTCTACGTAGTTGGGGCTCTGAAGCAAAGAAAACTTTTTCTAGCATAGGTTAGGATAGCATCTAAACCAAACCTAAATGACCTTACCTTAGAAATATGTTCAGACAGTACCTTCTGAAAACATTTCTTAAGGTAAGGTCGTGGGGATTAGTTTAGGTGCTAACTAAACCTTGGCTAGAAAAAGTTTGCTTTAAAGCCACAACTAGTTGAAAGGCCAACTTTAAGTGGTGATATTGAAATTGATTTGCTCCAGTGTGCCCCTCCCTCCGTTTGTTTTATGTCCATCTAAAGGTGCATATGTTCAATTTTTGATGTAGATTGATTTCCTATCTTAGTTTCGTCTACGGAATTCTACATCTTCAGTTCAACACACCATTGTGGTAATGAAGGGAAAGTCACCACATTTACAAAGCCGAGTGCAGGTAGCTTATCCCACCTCGTTAGAGGGAAAACTTACCTGTATTTGAATTAATGAACGGGAACAGAGAGGACAAAATTTTGATACACATTTATTATACTACTATATAATCTATATTATATACATTACCACATTTCCTGCACTTTCCATCACAAATTTGCTGAGCTCATAACCTTGTAGTTACCATTACCTTACAACCTTAAGGATGGTGGTCTACAACACCTCTAGATTGATGGAGAAAACGAAAAGTTTCGTTTTACTATTAAGACCACAGAAATTCGGTAATTCCACTTCACTACCACTTGAACTACTAGTTATACTACTTTTTGATTTTCACGGCTAAGATTTTCATCCTCTGAGCGATGCCATACAATAATCGTCCTTATCCACTCTGAGCATTGGATAGCCTCCTGATGATCAAGATTGCTGTTTTGGTTGTCCGTTTCCCTTGTTACTGCTGCGCCTCACAGCACACCTTACATGAGTGCCTTCCACAGTATTGGGGACAGCTGCTGGGCCTCACTGTAGCTACTTCTGGGACGGTTGCCAATCTTCCTCGTATTCCCTCATGACCACAGCGCCAAACCGACTCCCGCCATCAGGCCGAAACGCACAAACATTTCTTACAAAATTGAGACAACCACTTTCGCGTTAGTTTTGACACCAAGTGAATTTCCACGACAATTACGTTCAAGATGCTTGGTTTTTCGTTCATGGATTGAACAGAAGCAACCAACGATGGTTGCTACTGCCCAATCCATGAAGTCCCCCCCACCACGGAAAGGTAACCAAGCTTCGGGGGGGATGGGTGTTTACCCTGACGCCAACGGAGAAACTCAATATTAGTGCAGAGATCTTTTCCTCGGTGAAGAAAATGCAGCCGGACTCCGCCCTCATGAAGTTACTGCACGACAGCAAAGATCACCCTTTGGTGGGCTGTGGTATAGGCAGCACAGCTCCGTCAAAGATCTCACTCCATAAGTGAACTTATATAGATTCTTTTTTTAACATTTTGTCTTGTCCATAAGGAACTCATCAGTTCTTCTCCAGTGAAAGCAAAAAATCATCGAGAAATTCATTTGTCTTCTCAATATCAGGATCTTGTGGCTCTGTGTGGGGGCCGGGGCTGGTGGGCTGTGTGTCTGGCTGTGTCTGGAGAGCGGGGCTGGTGGTGGTCTCTGTGACTGGCTGTGTCTGGGGAACGGGGCTGGTGGTCTCTATGACTTGCTGTGTCTGGGAAGCGGGGCTGGTGGTCTCTGTGACTTGCTGTGTCTGGGAAGCGGGGCTGGTAGTCTCTGTGACTTGCTGTGTCTGGGAAGCGGGGCTGGTGGTCTCTGTGACTTGCTGTGTCTGGATATCAGGGGAAGTCTTGGGCATAAATTTCAATATACTGTGAGCGATATCGTCTCTCAACCGATTCCTCTCGATCTTCTCTTGCACGGCCTTCATGATACGTTTGGGCGGCTTTCTCCATTTTCTTTGCATTTCAGTTGGTGATCCTGCGCCATCGAGCCACATGATACCAGAATAGTATCGTTCCTGTTTCCCAACGGGTCCAATCTTGGTGTCACACATGATGCCGAGTGAACCCAAATGGCGGCCGATGTTTACGTTGGAAGCCACGGGCTCGTTATGTATCTTGCAGTAACTTTCATACCGTTGCTGCAGCTCTTTCCTGCTGATAAGGTACCGCTTCATAGTAATAGTCTTTCCCTTCATTTGAACGAAGGTATTCATGAAACTAACAAAGGAGGCCTTTCCTTTGTAATCCCGTTTGTAGTAACAGAAAGCCATTGAAGACGTGGGTTGGGTCAGGCGAAGTTACACAGACTAACAAGATAGTCCTCTAATCAATGATCCTGTATCAGCACTGAACTCGAAATACGTCAGAGCGACAATTTCAACCCAGGGCTGGAGGGCCAGTTGATGATATTCTCACGTCTTGCTCAACCAAGTAACCTCGGTTAGACCTTGTTTATATTTAAATATAGTATAGCTAATATAGTGAAGCTTGATGATTCTCTTTATATGTAAGTTGCAATGTAGTGTAGATATATATACATATATATATATATATATATATATATATATATATATATATATATATATATATATATATATATATATATATATATATATGTATATATATATATATATATATATATATTTATATATATATATATATATATATATATATATATATATATATATATATATATATATATATATATATATATATATATATATATATATATATATATATATATATATATATATATATATATATATATATTTCTTTTTTTCAATAATGGATGGAAATTAGCTCCTAAGGTGATTTTTTTGTTGAAGTGGGACCTCCAGCCATTCTGTCCACCTTTTCCCTTTCTAGACATGTGGTGGTGCAGGGGGTAGTGTGGCAACCTTCGTCTTCATCTTTTTGGGTGCGGGCTTGCAAACCTCGTGGAGTAGTTGTGGGGTTTGCTTCTTTGCTGCACCCGACATAGCCATCTGGGCGTAGCTATCTACCCGGGCTGGTGGGTCAGCCAGCATAGCTACACGCTCACTCGATACCTGGCTGGTGGACGAGCAGCCTTCCTTTCTTCCATGGCTACAGTCTGCCTAACGACCTGGGGTTGTGGAGCAGCCATCCTTACTACCACCCAGGTTGGTTGGGCAGCCTTCTTTCGTTTCTTTGCTACACCCTTCTGGTTGGGCTGGTTGGGCAACCTTCTTTTTCTTCTTCTTCGATACAACCTGCCAACCGAATTCGTCTGCTGGTGGGTCCGTTTCTTTCATGGATACAACCTCTGTAGCCACTTGGGCTGGCCGGTCAACCTTCGGTTGTAGGTAAAAGTATATATATAGAATAATGTGGTTATCATCAGCAGCCAGAGGCCATTCCTCCCTCCTTGCCTGCAGAGTTCTTGATTTTCTGGAAAGTTCTACGAGATTCTGGTAAGATAAATACCATTGAGAGGACGTTGTTAGGGGACAGTCAGGTTCAGTTTAGAGTTGGTTGTGGGATGGTTCTTTTACTGTGTCGTATCAGCCAGATGGGTATTTCTTTTCACAGTTTTATTTAAATTTTTTTTTTCTAGAGGCATGATCTAGAACACTATTTTCCATATGTTTATCATTTTTGTTGTTATAGTTTCATTATCATCATTAGTTTTGTTATTGTTGACTTTCAGATATTTGCTGTTATGTTTGTGATTCCCGTGGAAGCGTCTGACATCTTGCTAGAAGACTTTCTGGTCACAATATTTCTGCACTGGGGAGTTGATCGTATTCTTTTATTGCAGGTTTTGTTATTATCTTGCTTTACATTAAGGTCTACTGGAGGTTTTCCCAATGCTGGTTGAACATATGTCCAGCAACAGGAGATGGCGTAAGATACAGTATTGATGAAACTTATCTATCTATATACCTATCTAAATATCACTCTATCATTCTATCAATCTAACTATCTATCTATCTATATATCTATCTATCTATCTTTATCTGAAAGTAAACAGTAATAAAATCATTGATATATGAAGTATAACAACGTCCTCTCAATGGCAATTATCTCACCAGAATCTTCTAGAACCTTCCAGAAAACTATGAACTCTGCAGGCAAGGAGGGAGGAATGGTCTCCGGCTATTGATAAAACCATATTATTCCATATATATGTTTATATATACATATTTATGTATATATATGAATGTATATATAACGTACAAAATAATGCGTCAATCATCAGTATCGAAGAAAACTGAAAAGATGAGGTCCCACCGAGATTCGAACTCGGATTGCTGGATCCAGAGTCCAGAGTGCTAACCCTTACACCATGGGACCTGATAAGAAAAGATGTGATTTCATCTAAATGTTTTACATATGATCAACCAGAGGCCATTCCTCCCTCCCTGCCTGCAAGGTTCAAGGTTTTCTAGAAGGTTCTCGAAGATTCTGGGTAGGAACTGCCATTGAGAGGACGTAGTTATACGATCATTAATGATATTGTTGTTCACTTTCTGATTTAGAAAGATAGATAGATAGATAGATAGATAGATAGATAGATAGATATGTAAAAACAGGTATTAGATAGATCGATAGATACATAAGTCTGTATATGTCAACTTTCACAGAAATCATTGATATCTGCGTTATTCTGCAAGAAATACATGTACATGGATGTAGTTATGATATGGGTTAGGTATAAGACCAGTCGTGTTGAGATTGTAGTGAATGTGACCATTGACTTCAACCTTAATGGTGTAGTGAAGATACAGTTGTGGTAAAGATAAATCTTGAAGTGACTCATAAGTTTGTTGTGAGTACAAGGATGCATCGTAAATGAGTACTTCCTACCTGAAAGTCAACAATTACAAAATTGATCAAGTATAACAACATCCTCGGACAACCAACTACAAACACCAACCATAGAGTGAACCTGACTGTCACCTAACGACGACCTCTCAAAGGTAATGATCTTACCAGAATCTTCGAGAACCTTCTAGAAAACCTTGAACCCTGCAGGCAGGGAGGGAGGAATGGCCTCTGGTTGATTATATGTAAAACATTTAGATGAAATCACATCTTTTCTTATCAGGTCCCATGGTGTAAGGGTTAGCACTCTGGACTTTGGATCCAGCAATCTGAGTTCGAATCTCGTTGGGACCTCACCTTTTCAGTTTTCTTAGAAACTGATGATGGAACTGAGCCATAAATTTTACCTTCGATGGACATATATTTTCTTACGGCCCACCATTTTATTTAAGTATGAAGATCTCACGGCAGAGAGGAAACATGAGATATTCAAAATCAAAAGCCGCAATTGCCCTCATGGTAATGATCGACATGTTTGCAGACAGATGACACAGACATGTGAGAAGTTAGACTAATATGGACGTTCCTGGTTGCTGTATAGCCTAGGTTTATTATCACTTGTAACGAAGGAGAAATGTTGCACATTATTACACACCTTTTTATTTAGGCTAGGCTACGCTAGGATGACTAGGGTCCATAACGTAACAGAGCTGGGAAATGCATCATATCGGATCTGTATTTGTGCAAAATGGCGCAAGTTTGTGGAAGTGATTTACGCAATGCCGGAGAGAATCCACCTCCACCAGAAATAATGTCTCAGACCATACAATATCTGCTGTTGGACGAGCAGGGGACATTAGACCAATATATTCCTGTAGTTTACTGCTGTTCCCAAACACGCAGCAAGACATTCGTAAAAGCGTTAAACTAAACTTTTCCATCGGTTTTCATATCTTTAATTACTTACACCAGTTCCAACAGATGGAAAAAATCATTTGAAAAATAAGAAATTATTTGCCTATAAAAAGCATTTTGATCGATCGTACCAAATATTTAATTATTTATGTACCCGACAAAATATTCAGTCACTCCTATATCCGACATTTTTCCTGCTGGCTGGTGCCGTTAAAGTCATATGGTAATTTACCGCAATTAGATTATAGATATATTCATCTATATAGAATGGCTCAGCCTGAAGAAACATATATATTTTCACTAAATCCTCCTCTTTACTACACTCCCATCTTCACTACATAGTTCTAACACATCTTGACTACACCATTGTATGACCACATTATCATATCATTGTTCTTATCTTCACCACAGCCTCGACAAAATTGATGTTTTCTTTACTCATCAGGGTAGATGGTCATCTTTATGATGACAGAGAACACACAACATATTAAACCACTTATCTTTTGTCACTTTAATCTAATTTCTGCTGATAAAAACGAATTATAATGACAATCCTTGAGTTCTGTGATGGGACATTGTACGGGTGAAGGAACTGTTGTGAGGCACATGTATTAAACTATTGAGAAATAAACTTAACTGTATTAAACTATTGACTTCACTATATTAGACTTCTCTATATTAAGCTATGCTAGGATATGATCAGTTCCCAGGTTATATAAGGGCGGGAGCCGGGACCGAGAGCATCATTTGAGCTGTGACCTCTGTCGAGTGAACATCTCTGCTCCGCCTTGCAAGCTCCCTCAACCTTTCCTCGAACACTTCAATATAATAATGTTCACCAAGGAGGTAGGACGATCCTCCTTTGTCCAGGAGATGGAATTTGAATATGTCCATGTATTTGACATGGGCTATGGCTGTGTGGACATGGAAGTGGAATACCCAGACGTGGAAGTGATGGATGGAGTGGAATTTGGCTGTGTGGATATGGAGGTGGAATACCCAGAGGTTGAAGAGATGGATGGAGTGGAATTGGTGGAATACCCGGAAGTGGAAGTCATGGATGGAGTGGAATTTGGCTGTGTGGATATGGAGGTGAAATACCCAGAAGTGGAATTGAAGGAAATGGAAAATGGGTGAAGCTGGTATGAACGCTATATGGATTTGGTGAAGGTTGACCTCGTAATGTGTTGACGTAAAATAGGTCAACCACTGTGACCATGTGGCGGGGAGGGCCACATCCACCAATCACGAAGCGAGCCCCACCACGGAGAAGTATCCTGGCTGCATCCACGTACGAGAACCACCGCGGGATTGCCGTCATCCAGTACTCCTGCTATGCCTCCTACAAGAAGGCACTTCTTGCCAACGTAACACCACTTTCCGTCAACGGTCGCTGTGCAAAAGTGAAACCTCACCGTCCCACTGATGCTGACTAAGTGACCTCGCCCACTCAAGTGGCACTGCAGCCAACACTCCCTACCAAACCCACTATCCATAAGGAAATGCAGCCCACCCTACTTGTCAGGCCCACCTTCAGGGAGACATGGCAGGTCTCAAGACCTGTCAGGCCCACCATTCAAGACCGACTTGGTCCCCCAACACACGTCAGGCCCACCATTCAAGACCGACTTGGTCCCCCAACACATGTCAGGCCCAGCGTTCTAGACCGACTGGGACCAATAACACATGACATGTCCTACGTTACAGACCGACTGCACTCCGCACCACGTACGGGCGTTAAAAGGCGTGTCGAGATGACACACGTTCCCTGTGCCAAAAGATTCAGTTGGTGAGGAACCTGAGTTCTTTCTTCCTGCTGGTGCTGCAGGAGAACACGGCCCTAGAGTGGACACTGGAGGTGTGTTTGTGTTTGTGTTTGGGTTATCACTGAGGAACCAACACCAAGACAACTTTAGTTTCGCCCCGACAAGGATTACGTTAATCTGGCGGAAGTCTGGCTTTCTCCCAGTAGTGGATGACACATAATATCTACATAGGGACGTTGAAAAACAAAGAAAAAAAATGGGAACATTACCCCGCCCAAAAAAATCCATAAATTCACGGGGATAATTTCCTTCGTTTTCAAAGAAAAAATGAAACTCTTCCGACGCTACCGTGCCTTCCATAAAGCAACCCTCAAAGAAATGACTTTCTACACAATGTGCAAGGAGTCGGTTAGCCAATCTTCATATGGCTGGGGCTATTGTTCCCTCTGATTGATTCATTTTTCAAGATTAAGGAAAGTTATAATAAAAATATTGTATTGAGTTTCTCCGTTGGTGTCAGGGTAAACACCCATCCCCCCCGAAGCTTGGTTACCTTTCCGTGGTGGGGGGGACTTCATGGATTGGGCAGTAGCAACCATCGTTGGTTGCTTCTGTTCAATCCATGAACGAAAAACCAAGCATCTTGAGCGTAATTGTCGTTTAAATTCACTTAGTGTCAAAACTGACGCGAAAGCGGTTGTCTCAATTTTGTCAGAAATGTTTTTGCGTTTCGGCCTGATGGCGGGAGTCGGTTTGGCGCTGTGGTCATGAGGGAATACGAGGAAGATTGGCAACCGTCCCAGAAGTAGCTACAGTGAGGCCCAGCAGCTGTCCCTAATACTATGGAAGGCACTCATGTAAGGTGTGCAGTGAGGCGTAGCAGTATCAAGGGAAACGGATAACCAAAACAGCAATCTTGATCATCAGGAGGCTATCCAATGCTCAGAATAGATAAGGACGATTATTGTATGGCTTCGCTCAGAGGATGAAAATCTTAGCCGTATAAATCGAGTAAAATAACTAGTAGTTAGAGGTAGTGAAGTGGAATTACCGTATTTCTGTGGTCTTGATAGTAAAACGAAACTTTTCGTTTTCTCCATCAATCTAGAGGTGTTGTAGACCACCATCTTTAAGGTTGTAAGGTAATGGTAACTTCAAGGTCATGACCTCAGCAAGTTTGTGATGGAAAGTGCAGGAAATGTGGTAATGTATATAATATAAATTATATAGTTGTATAATAAATGTGTCTTAAAATTTAGTCTTCTCTTTGCCCGTTCATTAATTCAAATACAGGTAAGTTTTCTTTCTAACGAGGTGGGATAAGCTACGTGCACTCGGCTTATGAATGTGGTGACTTTCCCTTCATTACCACAATGGTGTGCTGAACTGAAGATGTAGAAATCCGTAGACGAATCTAAGATAGGAAATCAATCTACATCAAAAATTGAACGTATGCATCTTTAGATGGACATAAAACAAATGGACGGAGGAGCACACTGGAGCAAATCAATTTCAATATCACCACTTAAAGTAGGCCTTTCAAGTAGTTGTGGCTTTAAAGCAAACTTTTTCTAACCAAGGTTTAGTTAGCACCTAAACTAATCCCCACGACCTTACCTTAAGAAATATTTTCAGAGGGTACTGTCTGAACATATTTCTAAGGTAAAGTCATTTAGGTTTCGTTTAGATGCTACCCTAACCCAGGCTAGAAAAAGTTTCCTTTGCTTCAGGGCCCAAACTACGTAGATGGTCTACTGTTGATATTAAACAGTAATAGAAAGGTGAAAAAACTGAGATGAAATGAATAAAAAAGACAGAATGGGTCAGTTGAAAGTTGAGGTATTTGCTAGATACAATTTTTGGCAGATCCAAATGCATCCTAAAGTCAGTCACTTAAATCACAATGCTGAATATTGTTTTAATTGTTGGAACTAGTTACAGGAAGTAAAAATGTCAAGCTTAAAGGGATGCCATTATAATAGCTTCATATACCTGTATAGGATCTCTTAAACTTCTTTTCCCTAAAGCTGAATGGATTTAAGTAGTTTAATCTGCTCTCTGAATTTGTTTCTCAGTCCAGTAATCATCTTTGGAGATTACCTCAGTAATTTCTCCATTCAATGTCTTCCTTTTCTTATTAGTTGACGACCAAAGCAGTACAATATCCAAGCTGTGATGACTATGTTTTGGGAAGGCGAGAGGTCAGGTTATGCAAGAATGTTAGAAATGGCTTCCATCAGTTTCTACCCTATCTACTCTAAATATTTTGGGTTATTAGAACTTAGAGATTTATGAGTAGATAATACAATATAGTTATCTTGGCAAGATATCCAACATGAGATTATAGTCATAATAACAATATAGTCACAAGGCCAATATATAGTCACCGGAATATTATATTTATCATGATAATATATCACTTATGACAAAATATGCATGATTTGAAAATGACAATATAGCACCTATAAAAAATATCACATTGCTAATATAGCCAAGGTGACGATATATACACGATAGTACTGTAACGAAAATAAGAAGATAGTCAAAATGACAACATGTTCATAATGACAATACTGCCACTATGTATATATATTCTCCACAACACTATAGCTACACTGACAGTAAAGCTATCTTCACAAAAGCGTAAAATTGAACATACAGCAAACGACAATATAGCCACCATGACAATACAGCCATCTTGACAATAAAGTCACGATATAAATCAATCGCCAGCACATTAGAAACGCGTTGAGAGTAATTTACAGATTTTATAGATATCATGAAAATATTGCCACCATGTCAATATATTTGCTATGACAATTTAGCCATTATGATAATACAGTCAAGTCGACAATGTATTCACTACGACAATAAAACTACCATGATCATATAACTGATATGACAATACAGTCAAAGGAAAAATATAGAAACATTCAACTTATATTCACAAAGGCAATATAACCACCTGACAATATAGATAGTGTAAATAAATAGTCGTTTTCGGATCATAGGAAACATATAGACTCCAGGACAATATAGTCTCTGTGAAAAAACAGTGACTCAGACAGGATTTATCATTATAATATAGTCATAACATTATAGCTGTCATGTAATTGTAGTCAACATGACAAAATTATCACAATGAAATAAAACGGTATTACAATATAGTTACCATAATTATACACCAATCATGATTATATAATCAGCAGGTTGACATAAACAATATCACAGTGTAAAAACCATGACAATATAAGGATGTGATGATATGATATCTATTCAATTACACTTACAATACCAAACATGCCGCCATGATAATATTATTATCATGATCATATAATGACAGCAATATTGTAGCTAATAACAAAATATATCCCGAACGACAAAATTAACCATAGCAATATAGCCATCAAGTTGATATAGCGACCAAGATAATGTAGCCAGGACGGCATTATATTGAAAATAACCATACAGCCACCATGCCAATGTCTTCACCATGACAATGTAGCTACCATGAAAATATAGTAACCTTGACTATATATCTACCATGATAAAATATTTGAATTGAAAAATATCTACAATAAGAGTTTAGCTGCCAAGACACTATATCTCCAAAACGTTATTATTGCCATCATTATAATATAACGCCAGAATAGAAATATATATACCTACTACTCGACAATATAGCTATTCTGACAATATTGCCAACATGAAAAGACAGTCACCTCCTTGTTATATAACAAAAATGGCAAATAGCCATCATGGCAATATAGTGACCTAACAATACAGCCACCATGGCAATATAGTTACCATAACAATGTGATCTTAATGACAATATAGCCAACATGACTATATAGTCACGATGACAATACAACCACTGTGACAATACAGATAACATGACAGTACCGTCTCTAAGACATTATTGCCATGAATTCAACAAATTGAATGACAACATAGATATTATGGCAACACAGTCACCATGACAATATACTCAGAAATGTAATATAATCGCCATAATGAAATCATCCTCTCATGAAAATATAACCACCTTACCATTTTGGTTTCCATTGCAATGTAGCCACAGTAATAAAAGATTTACCAAGACAGTACTGAAACCATAACAATATAGCATATCATGGCAATGTAGTCACCTGATAATTTAATCAAAATGACAATTTCTCTTCTATAATGGCAAATCCTGAAGGGCAATATCAACACCATTAAAAAAGCTTCAATTAAAATACAGTCACTATGACATTATAGATATCATGATAGAAAATCACCATGACAATATAGTTATCATGGCAATATAGCCACTATGATATTATAGTCATAATGACAATATAGTCGCTGTGACAATATTGTCACCATGATAATATAATTATCATAATAACATATTGCTTACGACAAAATATGCATGAGTTAAATAATGACAATATATCACCTATAGATAAAGATCATCTTGCCAATATAGCTAAAGTGACGATATATACATCATAGCAATGTGACTAAAATGAAAAGATAGCCAAAATAACGGTACGTTCATAATGACAATACTGCCACTATGAAAATATGTTCCCCATGACACTATAGCTACACTGACAATAAAGCCATATTCACATAAGAGTAACATTGAAAATACAGCTACATTGTCATGGTGACGATATTGGCATGGTGGCTGTATTGTTATTTTCAATATAATGCCATCCTAACTACATTATCTTGTTCGTTATAATTACTTGCTGGCTATATTGCTATGGTTGATTTTGTCGTTGGGAATATATCATGTCATTAACTACAATTTGTATGTGGTCGAGCCCTTGTCGCTCACTCAACTTTCCTGCTAGCGAGCCGCTACTCTGCACACATCTCCACCTAACTACACCCAAGACGTCTTCGTAAGCGAATCTCCCATTCAGATAAGAACTGTGTCAAAATGGTTCACTCTGTGAGGTATGCTCCATTTGTGTGTTACTAGTTCCTAGTCTATAAATATAGACATTTATATATTTTGGGTAATATGATTATTCATCTTTGTAGTTTAGCAAATTAGTCTAAGTTTTGAGTTATTCTTTGCATATATTCTTTCTTATGTTTTCATACATTGGTACTATTGTTTTTAGTGATGATTACTTTCATATATAGAGTCCATTACTGATATGTTATACTATTATGTGCACCTCTCATATACAGAGTCTTGTATTCATATGTTATACTGTTATGCCAGCCTTTTATTGCCTTTATTTCATTACAATATTTTCAAATGATATTCATGTTATGTATTTTGTATTAAGTCAATAGTGTTAATTATATTTTAAATATTTTGGAGGGGGCTATTACTTACACACTCTATGTTAGATTGTATTACAAGTCCGATGAAATTCCACGCGGTAATCGTAAAGGTTCATATGTACTTAGGAATTTACCTAGAATCCCTTATTATAAATGGAACCAGCCTTCTAAAATGGTGACGTCACACAAAGTTGTTTTGACAGATTTTGGTGACACAGATGACCCACAGAAACCTCACACGTTACCACACCCACACCCACCTCCCCCGCCACCTCACAAAAACTCGGGACAATCAATTCCTTCACAAAAAACTGTTTTCACACTAAAACAAGCTAGGGAACCACACGAGTTATTTGATGGTAAACTGTCAAATTTTGATCGGTGGATTAGAAATGCAGAGGACATTGTTGAACATAATGGTGATTCAGGAGACAGAGCGCTTATATCGGCTGCTAAAAACCTCATTGATTTCAACCAGCCTAACAATTAAGCTAGGGTTGTCTATGACTCAGATGACATTGGAAACTGTACATCTTGGGAGGAATTCAAAACGTTGTTTACATCAGGTTGTGAGGAATCATTCTCAGATAGTTTACTACACGTCCTTTTACGTGCTCTTAACACAACATACTTGGATGATACGTCAGTCCCTGATCACTGGAGTACCTTACATGGAAGAATGAGATTAGTTAGGCAGGCTTATGAATCCTCACCGTAGATATCGGCCATGATGAATCCTGAAACTCATGTGCAAACACTCATGCGATTATTACACATAACCTTCATTCTCAAGGACCTGACCTCCAGACGTAAGACGACGGTTACTTAATGAGAACATCGACCCATCATTGTGGGTCAGTAATAAAAGTGTTGAATTACACTCAAAAGAAATGTGGATATTCCAACCCCAAGACACTGGGGAGGGTGTTGGCTTCCCAAAGTGTGAGGAAACATTCTAGTGATCAACACAATCATTCTTCTCATGGTCAAATACAGCGATTCAGTGATGACAAACACTCACATAAAGTGACGTGCTTCCGGTGTGGCCAACCAGGACATAAAGCGAATGTGTGTCCTTACACATGGGACTCATTCTCACGTGAGCCTCGACCAGAACAAACGCAGTCAACAACCCATGTCATCACAGCCTCGGTCGTCACAATTCTGCCGACCTAGTCATGATTTCCTCCAGTCAGACATCAGGCTGACCTTCACCCGCTCGCGCCCAACACCACCAAGCAGGTGTTCATATCATAGGAACGCTAGACACACTTCAGCGGAATGTCGAGCATTAGCTAGACAGACGTCATCTAACACAGGTTCATCATGTCATTATCAACAATGACAATCTCTCTCTCATGACAAGACTCCATCACATAAGGAACTCTTAAGACATTTTCGTTCTTCGCCATTTTCTCACATTACAAGTTTCGATGTAGTGGAATCTTTCCAGGATAAGCCAATCACAATCTTTCTAGACAGCGGCGCTGAAGCAGATGTCATTCATTATGATTTTATTCAACCATTAATGGGGCGCACTCAACTTGTTCAATGCTCGGACTTTTACCCATCCCTTCAAAGTACCTCAAATGAAAATCTCGACGTAAGGGGCACTATTGAAATGAACATTCGCATAGGCGACTCGGTCATGACCGTCACCCCTTACATTGTTCGTGGTGTAACGTTTCCTGCTAACTTGTTACTAGGACGCCACTCTATGTGTGGCATAAGACGAGATCTGTCCTATTTATCATATGGTTTGTGTTGATAATACGTTCCTGCCATTGTCAGAGAACAGTTCTCACTCAGCCAGAGTCATTAATACATCTGCTCCCACGTCCTGCTTCACGGTAGACAATACGCATCCTTTTTACTTTTCTACTCATCATTGCCCTGGTAAACTGAGAACCAACATGACTCTGCATAGTAACACATTAACGAAGGTTCCTCTCTCACTTTCTCGAACATGGATGAATGATCATGGACTCAGACATAGTCAGGGTGATCTCGCACTAAGAGTAGTTGCTGAACCTTCCTCACTAACTGTCACACGACTATTCATGATGGACGCCTCTATTCATGAGACCCCAGATGGAGGTGTCACCATATACATTGCCAATACGGGACCCCACTCCCGTCCGTCTCCGTAGAGGGGCCAAGCTTGTGGAATTCTCCGTTTTGAAGTCCGGAATTCAAGACGAGGAGTTGCATGAGTTTGCCATCCGTCTAGTCTCACATTCCCTTAACCCACCACCACCTACTCCTCCTACCCCTGACTCAGCAGTGCACGGCTCGAGTCAGCTCCCCACCATCACCCCTGACATGATATCCAAGGTAGGATTAACCAAGCATGTTGACCAGTTAACAGACTTACTTAACCAGTATAGGTCTACTATTGCCTTATCAGGAGAACCACTCGGTAGAACTCATTTGGATGTTCACACTATTAACTTAGAGAAAAACACACAAGTCCCATTGACGTCCCAGCCTACCGATTGCCACACGCACACAGAGACATAGCAAGCAAACTGGTTCAGGACATGTTGAAAGATAAGGTCATAGAAGAATCACGATCACCATGGAATTCACCACTTCTGATCGTTCCGAAAAAGGACGGAATTAGACCAGTCATAGATTTTAGAAAACTCAACACCAAGGTCACTTTGAAAGATCGTTTCCCATTACCAGTGGTATCAGAGCTTCTTCATAGCCTCGGTAACAATAAGGTATTTTCAACTTTGGATTTACTAAGCGGATTTTGGCAGATTCCCTTGTCAGAGGAAAGCCGCCCCCTGACTGTGTTCAGTACGCCAGATGGTCATTGGCAGTTCATATGCATCATGGCCTTCGGTCTTCATTCCTCACCGGTGATCACCTTCTCAAGGTTAATGACTAACATTTGTCGTCACATGTTGGGCAAAGAAGTATTGGTTTATCTTGATGATATAATTGTCATGTCTCCAGATATTGCTTCTCATTTCAAAAGTCTTGAGAGAGTATTTTTGCGACTTAAGGATGCGAACCTAAAAGTCAAGTTATCCAAATGTTCCTTTCTACAGACACGAATTAACTACTTAGGTCACACCGTTGATGAAAACGGTATTCAACCTAATGCAGATAAAGTACGAACAATTGTGGAATGGCCAGTCCCTTCCACAACAGACAAGGTCAAATCCTTCCTTGGTTTAGCAGGATATTATCGAAGATTTATCGCTAATTTCGCGAAGATCGCAAACCCCCTCACTTCACTTCTGAAACGGAGTTACATTCCAGTGGTCTACAGCGCAAGACAATACGTTTAACTTACTCAAGCAACACTTGATCGAGGCGCCTATCCTTCGATTTCCCAACTTTGAGAAACCCTTCATTTTGCACACAACAGATGCTTGTAAACAGGGTCTTGGAGCTGTACTTATGCAGGAGTCAAATAGGGGTAGACTTTTTCCCATAGCTTATGCGAGCCGTACATGTTCGACGACGGAATCGAAATACTCAATAACAGAATTGGAAGGCCTTGCAGTTGTTTGGGCACTCAAACATTTTAAGGAATACATATATGGTTACCCTATTACAGTTTATACAGATCACAGAGCTCTGTTGGGTATTTTTCAAAGACAAGATCCTACAGGAAAGTTTCAGAGGTGGTTTTTAACTATACAAGCATTTGACCCAGATTTTCGCTTTGTTTCTGGCTCATCCAATGTAGTTGCAGACGCACTCTCCCGCAGAGTGGGTACAGTCGCTGTAGGCAATAGCCCCGTAGATTTTGATGTAGAAAGGTTGACACGACATCAACGAGATGACCCAGTCTGGGGTCCTGTCATAGAATACCTAGAGGGTATAAGATCTTCATTGGATGCTAAAACAGTTGTTCCAGTCAGAGAATTGTATTTAGCGCAGGGAGTCTTGTGTAGGGACGCGAAATTAGGAATACCTGCCCGTGTTGTTAAGCAAACAATAATTCCAACAACATTAGTACAGGATTTCTTGAAGTTAGCACATGATTCACCGCAGGCCGCACACCCAGGCGCAGATAAATGCTATAAGCAAACTCGTTTGAGGTATTTCTGGCCAAGAATGCAGAAAAGCATTAAGGATTATATTTTGAGGTGCCAAACATGTAACACATACAAGGGAAGTCCCACTACCCCGCAGACTGTGTTGAAATATCCTTTACCTACATACCCATGGGAAAGAGTTCATTAGGAGGTTTCCCTAGGTCCATGGCAGGCTATAGATACATTTTAGTAATTACTGATGCCTTCACGAGATATTGTGAATTAGTCCCAGTTCAAAATAAAGACGCAGCCACGGTCGCTAAGGTGTTCAAAAAATATATCTTAGACAGACATAATGCTCCGAAGATTTTAGTTACAGATAATGGTGGGGAATTTGATAACTCACTATTAGAAGAACTCTGTAAATTGTATAACATAAGTAAATGTAATATAATGGCGCATCACCCAACCTCGAATGGCCTGTCAGAGAGATTGAACCGCAAGATCCTCCAGTGTCTTCCCACCAACATTAATTTTGACCATGATGAATGGAGTGAGTACCTGTCTGATGTCCGATGTTCATTAAATTCAGCTTATCATAAGTCAATTGGAGACACACCCTTCCACGCCTTACACGGTTTTGATAAAGTGTTGCCGTATGACATAATAGCGTCCCCTCCTTCATGTCCAGCGGTCCAGAGATCAGTTGTTGCGGAAAAATATCGCACGACTCAATTGATTCATCAAAGGATCAAGGAAAATCTAGGTGAAGCCACTACAACCTTCACGAACCAGGCTAATAAATCCACGAAACCATCAAAGGTGGCTCCCGGACTCTTGGTAATGGTGCAAGAATTTAACACTAGAAGTGAGGTTCCTAAACTTGACCCAAAATTTTCTGGTCCCTATAGAGTCTTAGCTCATTTAAAGGGACATAAGTTTAGGGTTTGACATCTAAATACAGGTGACATTCGTGAAGAACATGAGGACCACTTGAAAGTTTTACAGTATTCTGAACATGATCATCCCGGTACCACAACAGACAACACTCCTCAAATCCCAAACAATGTCACTCAACCAACTTCTACCACTGTTCAGACTGTCCCCACACCAGAACCGACCACCCTCACAACACCACCACAGACACATTAGTATTCATTAAGACCTCACCTTTAAGAAGTTGCTAAGTTTATCATTTTCCAGGTTCTTCCTTCTCATGTCCTTATGGTGTCTTCCTGTATATGACACCATGGCAGTACCAGGCGCCCTTCTCACGACTCCCCGCCAGGTCCGCCTCGTGAGGGACACAGTTAAGTTGGGCCTGGAGGGTCTACCCTACACTTACGATAATTTAGTAAAACTAATGGAGGCCGTACCTCGTTTACGGTCTACTCTACTCAAGTTTTACACCAGTGCGTCCATCAGAAACTCTAGTGTTGCTCCTCCTTCAACTTTGTTAAACCAGTGGACCTGGAAATTGAATAGTTCCTGTGTGATTCTGTATGACATAATACAAGACATTGAATCTCCAGTAAATACTAATGCCAGGATGAACACAAAAAAGCAAAGGAGAAGCAAGAGAGGTCTGCTTAATTTTGTAGGGTCCCTCCAATCATATATGTTTGGTATTGTTACTCAGGAAGAACTTAATTCAGTTAGGAATCAGGTTAGATCCTTACAATTTCAACAACTTCTTAACAACAGGTATATTAAGGCTGAAGCTAAGATCTTAAAACAACATTCTAAATATTTGAATGACATAATGTTAACTGTTAATAACTTGACACAACATGTAGCACTACTGTCAAAGTCTCTTAATCCCATATATGCTATAGTGACTATTTCCACATATGTTGATAGTTTATATGCCCAGATCACTTATCATGCACATTATTTCACTGGCTTATTGGAAGATGTTAATAATCTGGTAAACCAAGTTGTCACACCATCATTATTTCCCTTCCCGGAACTCACACGTATCATTAAACAAGCGATGACGATATTCGGTTGCACCCCAGCTCTCCCTCTGCATCACATGGCCAGTTATTACTCCTTACTAACGGTTGACGTGATCCTCGAAGCGGTCATTATCCACCTACCATTCAATGACTCCAATACTTACAGCCTTGTGAACGTAATACCATTCCCTTTTAATTATACAAAAGAGTTGCAAAAGACTATCGTCCTTGCTGATAACATAAACTTTCTCTTATATGATATATATTCCTCATTGATTGCACATCCCTCCTTGGATGATTTAGCATTGTGCCAGTGTTGGCGCCAGGGGTTTGAATGATGTTGACGCCAGGGGTTTGAATTTGGTCACTCGGTTTGTGAGGGAGAATGGGATTACCAAGATTATTTGTATTGAGACTTTAAAGGGTGTTGATATTTGATTTATTATTATATATGAATTTACATTAATTTAGGTATAAATTATATGTTTATTCATAGGTCGGTGCACAAATAAACTGTGCCTGACACGTCATTGTTGCCTGCGGGTTTGCCACGTCGGCAGGCGAAACAGATGTTTGGGTTCACCGCTGTTATTAAACTCAGTACATCAAGAAACTCGAGCTGTTTGATAGCCCCCATGTTTTGCTCCACCTCGCGAGTTATTTTCACCGGTTTCTCCTCCTATGGGACTTGTGTGGGAGGAACAGCCATAAACCATTGCTTGACAACTTGATTTGCCCCCGCCCCCCAATACCTTGGTTTTTCATAATTTACAAACAAATTCATGTGAGTACCAACTACTTTTTGGGTATCAACAAAATGTTCTTCATTCTTGTTCCTTTAAAGAAATGGCTGTTAAAGAACCTTGGATTGAAAGTATGGACCAGTATCACGTACTGTTTTTCCCAGACCCACAAAATGTTCTTCTTCATTGCCCACCTAATCATCCCAAATCTTATTTGTTTCTGGGACACATTCAGTTTGGACAACAATGTACTCTCATCAGTTCCAGTTTCAAATTGTTCGGCACTCATGATCATTATTTGGGACAAATTGATAGAACTATCCCGAGTTTAGGACGAATTCCCCTAAACATCAACTTACCAATCATTGATGAAGTAAAGATCCAACATCTTCCATCTAAGGTTCAGAACGATCTAGATTCTACAATAGATGTTCCGGCTTTTGTACCTTTTAAGTACGCTTCTCATATTTCTGGAATTTCAATTATTTCATTGTCTATTGCACTCATATTTTTGTTCATAGTATTTATGTTATATTGTCGTCTAAGACATAGGGTGTTTAATATAGAATACCCTGCGGCCACATTGGATGTTCAGAAGGTAGTTGCAGCAGCACTTTCTGATTTAAGGAAAAATCTAACTCTAGAACAATATGTATTCAATAAGTTAATTGATAGGCGCGCTAAAAAGAGACTTTTGGATGTTAATGTGCTGAGAGGTGCAACTGGAGGGATGTCTGATCAATATCTTGTAGAGGCGAAGGTGAAGATTTGTAGAGGCTTTCAGAAAAGAAGAGAGAATGTTGGAGTGAAGAGAGTGGTGAGAGAAAGTGAGCTTGGAAAGGAGACTTGTGTGAAGAAGTACCGGGAGAGACTGAGTACAGAATGGAAAAAGGTGAGAACAAAGGACGTAAGGGGAGTGGGGGAGGAATGGGATGTATATGGGAAGCAGTGATGGCTTGCGCAAAAGATGCTTGTGACATGAGAAGCGTGGGAGGTGGGCAGATTAGAAAGGGTACTGAGTGGTGGGATGAAGAAGTAGGAGTATTAGTGAAAGAGAAGAGAGAGGCATTAGGACGATTTTTTGCAGGGAAAAAATGCAAGTGAGTGGGAGATGTATATAAGAAAGAGGCAGGTCAAGAGAAAGGTGCAAGAGGTGAAAAAGAGGGCAAATGAGAGTTGGGGTGAGAGAGTATCATTAAATTTTAGGGAGAATAACAAGATGTTTTGGACGGAGGTAATTAAAGTACGTAAGACAAGGGAGCAAATGGGAACTTCAGTGAAGGGGGCTAATGGGGAGGTGATAACAAGTAGTGGTCATGTGAGGCGATGGAGTGAGTATTTTAAAGGTTTGTTGAATGTGTTTGATGATATAGTGGCAGATATAAAGTGTTTTGATCATGGTGGTGTGCAGTGAGAGGGTTACGGAAAATGATTTAGTAAACAGAGAAGTGATAGTAAAAGCTTTGCAGAAGATGAAAGCCGGCAAGGCAGCGGGTTTGGATGGTATTGCAGTGGAATTTATTAAAAAAGGGGGTGACTGTATTGTTCACTGGTTGGCAAGGTTAATTAATGTATGTATGACTCATGGTGAGGTACCTGAGGACTAGCGAAATGCTTGCATAGTGCCATTGTACAAAGGCAAAGGGGATAAAAGTGAGTGCTCAAATTACAGATGTATAAGTTTGTTGAGTATTCCTGGGAAATTACATGGGAGGGTATTGACTGAGAGGGTGAAGGCAAGTACAGAGCATTAGATTGGGAGGAGCATTGTGGTTTCAGAAGTGGTAGAGGATGTGTGGATCAGGTGTTTGCTTTGAAGAATGTATGTGAGAAATAGAAAAGCAAATGGATTTGTTTGTAGCATTTATGGATCTGGAGATCGCATATGATTGGGTTGATAGGGATGCTCTGTGGAAGGTATTAAGAATATATGGTGTGGGAGGTAAGTTGTTAGAAGCAGTGAAAAGTTTTAATCGAGGTTGTAAGGCATATGTACCTGTAGGGAGAGAGGAAAGTGATTAGTTTTCAGTGAATGTTGGTTTGCGGCAGGGGTGTGTGATATCTCCATGGTTGCTTAATTTGTTTATGGATAGGGGCTGTTTGGGAGGTGAATGCAAGAGTTTTGGAAAGATGTGCAAGTATGCAGTCTGTTGTGGATGAGAGAGCTTGGGAAGTGAGTCAGTTGTTTCGCTTATGATACAGCGCTGGTGGATGATTCTGGTGAGAAATTGCAGAGGCTGGTGACTGAGTTTGGTAAAATGTATGAAAGAAGAAAGGTGAAAGTAAATGTGAATAAGAGCAAGGTTATTAGGTACAGTACGGTTGAGGGTCAAGTCAATTGGGAGGTAAGTTTGAGTGGAGAAAAACTGGAGGAAGTGAAGTGTTTTAGATATCTGGGAGTGGATTTGGCATCGGATGGAGCCATGGAAGTGGAAGTGAATCATAGGGTGGGGAAGGGGGCGAAAATTCTGGGAGCGTTGAAGAATGTGTGGAAGTCGAGAACGTTATCTTGGAAAGCAAAAATGTGTATGTTTGAAGGAATAGTGGTTCCAACAATATTATATGGTTGCGAGGCGTGGGCTATAGATAGAGTTGTGCGGAGGAGGGTGGATGTGCTGGAAATGAGATGTTTGAGGACAATATGTGGTGTGAGTTGGTTTGATCGAGTAAGTAATGAAAGGTTAAGAGAGATGTGTGGTAATAAAATGAGTGTGGTTGAGAGAGCAGAAGAGGGTGTTTTGAAATGGTTTGGCCACATGAAGAGAATGAGTGAGGAAAGTTTGACAAAGAGGATATGTGCGTCAGAGGTAGAGGGAACGAGGAGAAGTGGGAGACCAAATTGGAGGTGGAAAGATGGAGCGAAAAGTTTTTTTGTGATCGGGGCCTGAACATGGTGGAGGATGAAAGGTGTGCAAGGAATAGAATGAATTGGAACGGTGTGGTATACCGGGGTCGAAGTGCCGTCAATGGATTGAACCAGGGCATGTGAAGCGTCTGGGGTAAACCATGGAAAGTTTTATGGGGCTTGGATGTGGAAAGGGAGCTGTGATTTCGGTGTATTATATATGACAGCTAGAGACTGAGTGTGAACGAATGTGGCCTTTGTTGTCTACTGTTAATGTTAAATAGTAACAGATAGGTGATAAAACTGAGATGAAATGAATACAAATATAGAATGGGTCAGTTGAAAGTTGAAGTATTTGCTAGATACACTTTTTGACAGATCCAAATGCATCCTAAAGTCAGTCACTTAAATCACAATGCTGAATATTGTTTTAATTGTTGGAACTAGTTACAGGAAGTAAAAGTATCAAGCTTAAAGGGATGCCATTACAATAACTTTATATACCTGTATAGGATCTCTTAAACTTCTTTTCCGTAAAGCTGAATGGATTTAAGTCGTTTAATCTGCTCTCTGAATTTGTTTCTCAGACCAGTAATCATCTTTGGAGATTACCTCAGTAATTACTCCATTCAATGTCTTCCTTTTCAAACTAGTTGACGACCACAGCAGTACAATATCCAAGCTGGGATGGTTATGTTTTGGGAAGGTGAGAGGTCAGGTTTTGCAAGAATGTTAGAAATGGCTTCCATCATTTTCTACCCTATCTACTCTAAAAATTTTGGGTTATCAGAACTTAGAGATTTATGAGTAGATAATACAATGTAGTTATCTTGGTAAGATATCCAACGTGAGATTATAGTCATAATAACAATATAGTCACAAGGCCAATATATAGTCACCGGAATATTATATTTATCATGATAATGTATCACTTATGGCAAAATATGCATGATTAAAAAATGACAATATAGCACCTATGAAAAATATCACATTGCTAATATAGCCAAGGTGGCGATATATACATGATAGTAATGTAACAAAATGACTATGTTCAAAATGACGATACTGCCACTATGAATATATATTCTCCATGAGACTATAGCTACACTGACAGTAAAGCTATCTTCACAAAAGAGTAAAATTGAAAATACAGCAAACGACAATATAGCCACCATGACAATACAGCTATCTTGACAATAATGTCACGTTATAAATCAATCGCCAGCACATTAGAGTCACTTTGATACCAATCTTACAATGACTTTGTAAATATCATGAAAATATAGCCCCCATGTCAACATATTAGCTATGACAATTTAGCCATTATGATAATATAGTCACGACGACAATGTATTCACTATAACAATACAGCTGCCATGATCATATAGATGATATGATAATATAGTCAAAGCAAAAATATAGGAACATCCAACTTATATTCACAAATGCAATATAACCACCTGTCAGTATAGATACCATAAATGAACTGTCGCTTTCGGATCATAGCAAACATATAGACTCCAGGACAATATAATCTCTGTGAAAGAACAGTGACTCAGACAGGATTTATCATTATAATATAGTCATAACATTATAGCTGTCATGTGATTGTAGTCACCATGACAAAATTATCACAATGAAATAAAACGGTATTACAATACAGTTACCATAACCATACACCAATCATGATTGTATAATCAGCAGGTTGACATAAACAATATCACAGTGTAAAAACCATGACAATTTAAGTGACATGATGAGATGATATCCATTCACTTACACTTACAATACCAAATAAGCCGCCATGAAAATATTATTATCATGATCATATAATCACAACAATATTGTAGCTAATAACAAAATGTATCCCGAACGACATAATTAGCCATAGTAGGTGTCTATGTTATAATGATATATCCTATCTTGGTCACTATTTTGTCATAGAGACTATATTGTCCTGCAGGCTATATGTTTGCTATGATTCAAAAGCAACTATTTGTCACAGTATTTATATTGTCATATGGTTATATTGCCATAGTGAATATGATTTGTATATCTGTTTTTTGCTTCTTTGACTGTATTTGTCACATCAGTTATATGATCACTGTGGCTATATTATTATATCGAATAAATTATCGTCGTGCCTCTATTATCATAATGGCCAAATTGTCATGGCAAATATGTTGACATGGGGGCTATATTTTCATGATATTTATAAAGTCATTGTAAGTTTATTATCAAGGTGATTAATGTCATGGTGATGATTTATATCGTGACATTATTGTCATGGTGGTTGTTCTGTCATGGTCGATTTATTCTCGTTTGCTGTTTTTTCAATGTTACTCTTTTGTGAATATGGCTTTATTGTCAGTGTAGCTATAGTGTCATGGGGAACATATTTTCATAGTGGCAGTATTGTCATTATGAACATACCGTCACCTTAGCTATATTGACAAGGTGATCTTTTTTTATAGGTGATATAATGTCATTATTCAGCTCATGCATTCTTTGTAATAATCGATATATTGTCATGATAATTATATCATCATGGTGACAATATTGTCATAACGATTATATTCTGATTATGACTATAATGTCATGGTGGCTATATTGCCAAGATAACTATATTTTCATTGTGACTATTTTATCATGATATTTATAATGTCATAGTGACTGTGTTTTCACAGAAGCTTTTTTAATGGTGTTGATATTGCTTTTGAGGACATACCATTATAAAAGAGAAATTGTCATTTTGACTGAAATATCAGGTGACTACATTGCTGTGATATGTTATATTGTTTTGGTTTCAGAACTGTCAGGGAAAATCATTTATTAATGTGGGTACATTGCAATGGAAATCAAATTGGTAAGGTGGCTATATTTTCATGATAGGATGATTTTATTATGGCGATTATATTACATTTCTGAGTATATTGTCATGGTGACTGTGTTGCCATAATATCTATATTGTCATTTAATTTGTTGAATTGATGGCAATATTGTCTTAGAGACGGTACTGTCATGTTATCTGTATTGTCACGGTGGTTGTATTGTCATCGTGACTATATAGTCATGTTGGCTATATTGTCATTAAGATTACATTGTTATGGTAACTATATTGCCATGGTGGCTGTATTGTTAGGTCACTATATTGCCATGATGGCTATTTGTCATTTTTGTTATATAACAAGGAGGTGACTGTCTTTTCATGTTGGCAGTATTGTCAGAATAGCTATATTGTCAAGTAGTGGGTATATATATTTCTTTTCTGGCGGTATATTGTCATGATGGTAATAACAACATTTTGGCGATATTGGAAAGGTGATATCGTGTTTTAGCAGCTAAACTCTTGTTGTGGATATTTTTCAATTCAAATATTTTATCATGGTAGATATATAGTCAAGGTTACTATATTTTCATGGTAGCTACATTGTCATGGGGAAGACATTGGCATGGTGGCTGTATTGTTATTTTCAATATAATGTCGTCCTGGCTACATTATCTTGGTCGCTATATCAACTTGATGGCTATATTGCTATGGTTAATTTTGTCGTTCGGGATATATTTTGTTATTAGTTACAATATTATTGTCATTATATGATCATGATAATAATATTTTCATGGCGGCATGTTTGGTATTGTAAGTGTAATTGAATAGATATCATATCATCACATCCTTATATTGTCATGGTTTTTACACTGTGATATTGTTTATGTCAACCTGCTGATTATGTAATCATGATTGGTGTATAATTATGGTAACTATATTTTAATACCGTTTTATTTCATTGTGATAATTTTGTCATGGTGACTACAATTACATGACAGCTATAAAGTTATGACTATATTATAATGATAAATCCTGTCTGAGTCACTGTTTTTTCACAGAGACTATATTGTCCTGGAGTCTATATGTTTCCTATGATCCGAAAACGACTATTTATTTACACTATCTATATTGTCAGGTGGTTATATTGCCTTTGTGAATATAAGTTGAATGTTTCTATATTTTTCCTTTGTATTGTCATATCAGTTATATGATCATTGTAGTTTTATTGTCATAGTGAATACATTGTCGACGTGACTGTATTATCATAATGGCTAAATTGTCATAGCAAATATATTGACATGGGGGCTATATTTTCATGATATCTATAAAGTCTGTAAATTACTCTCAACGCGTTTCTAATGTGCTGGCGATTGATTTATATCGTGACTTTATTGTCAAGATGGCTGTATTGTCATGGTGGCTATATTGTCGTTTGCTGTATTTTCAATTTTACACTTCTGTGAAGATAGCTTTACTGTCAGTGTAGCTATAGTGTCATGGAGAATATATATACATAGTGGCAGTATTGTCATTATGACCATGTTGTCATTTTGACTATCTTCTTATTTTCGTTACGGTACTATCGTGTATATATCGTCACCTTGGCTATATTAGCAATGTGATATCTTTTATAGGTGCTATATTGTCATTTTCTAATCATGCATATTTTGTCATAAGTGATACATTATCATGATAAATATAATATTCCGGTGACTATATATTGGCCTTGTGACTATATTGTTATTATGACTATAATCTCATGTTGGATATCTTGCCAAGATAACTATATTGTATTATCTACTCATAAATCTCTAAGTTCTAATAACCCAAAATATTTAGAGTAGATAGGGTAGAAACTGATGGAAGCCATTTCTAACATTCTTGCATAACCTGACCTCTCGCCTTCCCAAAACATAGTCATCCCAGCTTGGATATTGTACTGCTTTGGTCGTCAACTAATTTGAAAAGGAAGACATTGAATGGAGAAATTACTGAGGTAATCTCCAAAGATGATTACTGGTCTGAGAAACAAATTCAGAGAGCAGATTAAACTACTTAAATCCATTCAGCTTTAGGGAAAAGAAGTTTAAGAGATCCTATACAGGTATATGAAGTTATTATAATGGCATCCCTTTAAGCTTGATATTTTTACTTCCTGTAACTAGTTCCAACAATTAAAACAATATTCAGCATTGTGATTTAAGTGACTGACTTTAGGATGCATTTGGATCTGCCAAAAATTGTATCTAGCAAATACTTCAACTTTCAACTGACCCATTCTATCTTTTTTATTCATTTCATCTCAGTTTTATCACCTTTCTATTACTGTTTAATATCAACAGTAGCCCATCTACGTAGTTGGGGCTCTGAAGCAAAGGAAACTTTTTCTAGCCTAGGTTAGGGTAGCATCTAAACCAAACCTAAATGACCTTACCTTAGAAATATGTTCAGACAGTACCTTCTGAAAATATTTCTTAAGGTAAGGTCGTGGGGATTAGTTTAGGTGCTAACTAAACCTTGGCTAGAAAAAGTTTGCTTTAAAGCCACAACTAGTTGAAAGGCCTACTTTAAGTGGTGATAATGAAATTGATTTGCTCCAGTGTGCTCCTCCGTCCGTTTGTTTTATGTCCATCTAAAGATGCATACGTTCAATTTTTGATGTAGATTGATTTCCTATCTTAGTTTCGTCTACGAATTTCTACATCTTCAGTTCAGCACACCATTGTGGTAATGAAGGGAAAGTCACCACATTCATAAGCCGAGTGGACGTAGCTTATCCCACCTCGTTAGAAAGAAAACTTACCTGTATTTGAATTAATGAACGGGCAAAGAGAAGACTAAATTTTAAGACACATTTATTATACAACTATATAATTTATATTATATACATTACCACATTTCCTGCACTTTCCATCACAAATTTGCTGAGGTCATAACCTTGTAGTTACCATTACCTTACAACCTTAAGGATGGTGGTCTACAACACCTCTAGATTGATGGAGAAAACGAAAAGTTCCGTTTTACTATTAAGACCACAGAAATACGGTAATTCCACTTCACTACCACTAACTACTAGTTATTTTAATTGTTGATTTTCACGGCTAAGATTTTCATCCTCTGAGCGAAGCCATACAATAATCGTCCTTATCTATTCTGAGCATTGGATAGCCTCCTGATGATCAAGATTGCTGTTTTGGTTGTCCGTTTCCCTTGTTACTGCTGCGCCTCACTGCACACCTTACATGAGTGCCTTCCACAGTATTAGGGACAGCTGCTGGGCCTCACTGTAGCTACTTCTGGGACGGTTGCCAATCTCCCTCGTATTCTCTTATGACCACAGCGCCAAACCGACTCCTGCCATCAGACCGAAACGCACAAACATTTCTGACAAAATTGAGACAACCGCTTTCGCGTAAGTTTTGACACCAAGTGAATTTATACGACAATTACGTTCAAGATGCTTGGTTTTTCGTTCATGGATTGAACAGAAGCAACCAACGATGGTTGCTACTGCCCAATCCATGAAGTCCCCCCCACCACGGAAAGGTAACCAAGCTTCGGGGGGGATGGGTGTTTACCCTGACGCCAACGGAGAAACTCAATACAATATTTTTATTATAACTTTCCTTAATCTTGAAAAATGAATCAATCAGAGGGAACAATAGCCCCAGCCATATGAAGATTGGCTAACCGACTCCTTGCACATTGCGTAGAAAGTGATTTCTTTGAGGGTTGCTTTATGGAAGGCACGGTAGCGTCGGAAGAGTTTCATTTTTTCTTTGAAGACGAAGGAAATTATCCCCGTGAATTTATGTATTTTTTTTTTGGACGGGATAATGTTCCCATTTTTTTCTTTGTTTTTCAACTTCCCTATGTAGATATTATGTGCCATCCACTACTGGGAGAAAGCCAGACTTCCGCCAGATTAACGTAATCCTTGTCGGGGCGAAACTAAAGTTGTCTTGGTGTTGGTTCCTCAGTGATAACCCAAACACAAACACAAACACACCTCCAGTGTCCACTCTAGGGCCGTGTTCTCCTGCAGCACCAGCAGGAAGAAAGAGCTCAGGTTCCTCACCAACTGAATCTTTTGGCACGGGGAACGTGTGTCATCTCGACACGCCTTTTAACGTCCGTACGTGGTGCGGAGTGCAGTCGGTCTGTAACGTAGGACATGTCATGTGTTATTGGTCCCAGTCGGTCTAGAATGCTGGGCCTGACATGTGTTGGGGGACCAAGTCGGTCTTGAATGGTGGGCCTGACAGCTGTTGGGGGACCAAGTCGGTCTTGAATGGTGGGCCTGACAGGTCTTGAGACCTGCCATGTCTCCCTGAAGGTGGGCCTGACAAGTGGGATGGGCTGCATTTCCTCATGGATGGTGGGTCTGGTAGGGCGTGTGGGCTGCAGTGCCACTTGAGTGGGCGAGGTCACTTGGTCAGCATCAGTGGGACGGTGAGGTTTCACTTTTGCACAGCGACCGTTGACGGAGAGTGGTGTCACGTCGGCAAGAAGTGCCTTCTTGTAGGAGGCATAGCAGGAGTACTGGATGACGGCAATCCCGCGGTGGTTCTCGTACGTGGATGCAGCCAGGATACTTCTCCGTGGTGGGGCTCGCTTCGTGGTTGGTGGATGTGGCCCTCCCCGCCACATGGTCACAGTGGTTGACCTATTTTACGTCAACACATTACGAGGTCAACCTTCACCAAATCCATATGGCCTTCATACCAGCTTCACCCATATTCCATTTCCTCCAATTCCACTTCTGGATATTCCACCTCCATATCCACACAGCCAAATTCCACTCCATCCATGACTTCCACGTCCGGGTATTCCATCAATTCCACTCCATCCATCTCTTCAACGTCTGGGTATTCCACCTCCATATCCACACAGCCAAATTCCACTCCATCCATCACTTCCACGTCTGGGTATTCCACTTCCATGTCCACACAGCCATAGCCCATGTCAAATACATGGACATATTCAAATTCCATCTCCTGGACAAAGGAGGATCGTCCTACCTCCTTGGTGAACATTATTATATTGAAGTGTTCGAGGAAAGGTTGAGGGAGCTTGCAAGGCGGAGCAGAGATGTTCACTCGACAGAGGTCACAGCTCAAATGATGCTCTCGGTCCCGGCTCCCGCCCTTATATAACCTGGGAACTGATCATATCCTAGCATAGCTTAATATAGAGAAGTCTAATATAGTGAAGTCAATAGCTTTAATACAGTTAAGTTTATTTCTCAGTAGTTTAATACATGTGCCTAACAACAGTTCCTTCACCCGTACAATGTCCCATCACAGAACACAAGGATTGTCATTATAATTCGTTTTTATCAGCAGAAATTAGATTAAAGTGACTAAAGATAAGTGGTTTAATATGTTATGTGTATTCTCTGTCATCATAAAGATGGCCATCTACCCTGATGTGTAAAGAAAACATCAATTTTGTCGAGGCTGTGGTGAAGATACGAACACAATATATGATAATGTGGTCATACAATGGTGTAGTCAAGATGTTGTGTTAGAACTATGTAGTGAAGATGGGAGTGTAGTGAAGAGGAGGATTTAGTGAAAATATATATGTTTCTTCACGCTGAGCCATTCCATATAGATGAATATATCTATAATCTAATTGCGGTAAATTACCATATGACTTTAACGGCACCAGCCAGCAGGAAAAATGTCGGATATAGGAGTGACTGAATATTTTGTCGGGTACAGAAATAATTGAATATTTGGTACGATCGATCAAAATGCTTTTTATAGGCAAATAATTTCTGATTTTTCAAATGATTTTTTCCATCTGTTGGAACTGGTGTAAGTAATTAAAGATTTGAAAACCGATGGAAAAGTTTAGTTTAACGCTTTTACGAATGTCTTGCTGCGTGTTTGGGAAGAGCAGTAAACTACAGGAATATATTGGTCTAATGTCCCCTGCTCGTCCAACAGCAGATATTGTATGGTCTGAGACATTATTTCTGGTGGAGGTGGATTCTCTCCGGCATTGCGTAAATCACTTCCACAAACTTGCGCCATTTTGCACAAATACAGATCCGATATGATGCATTTCCCAGCTCTGTTACGTTATGGACCCTATTCATCCTAGCCTAACCTAGCCTAAATAAAAAGGTGTGGAATAATGTGCAACATTTCTCCTTCATTACAAGTGATAATAAACCTAGGCTATACAGCAACCAGGAACGTCCATATTTGTCTAACTTCTCACATGTCTGTGTCATCTGTCTGCAAACATGTCGACCATTACCATGAGGGCAATTGCGGCTTTTGATTTTGAATATCTCATGTTTCCTCTCTGCCGTGAGATCTTCATACTTGAATAAAATGGTGGGCCGTAAGAAATATATGTCCATCGAAGGTCAACTATATGGCTCAGTTCCATCATCAGTTTCTAAGAAAACTGAAAAGGTGAGGTCCCAACGAGATTCGAACTCGGATTGCTGGATTTAGAGTCCAGAGTGCTAACCCTTACATCATGGGACCTGATAAGAAAAGATGTGATTCCATCTAAATGTTTTACATATAATCAACCAGAGGCCATTCCTCCCTCCCTGCCTGCAGGGTTCAAAGGTTTTCTAGAAGGTTCTCGAAGATTCTGGTGAGGAACTGCCATTGAGAGGACGTTGTTATACCTCATTATCATTGATTTTGTTGACTTTCCGATATAGAAAGGTAGATAGATAGATCGATAGATTGGTAAAAGTATAAATATTTAGATAGATCGATAGGTACGTAAGGCTGTATATGTTAACTTTCACAGAAATCATTGATATCTGCGTTATTCTGCAAGAAATACATGTACTTGGATGTAGTGATAATATGAGTTAGGTATAAGACCAGTCGTGTTGAGGTTGTAGTGATTGTGACCATTGACTTCAACCGCAAGGGTGTAGTGATGATAAAGTTGTAGTGAAGATAAATCTTGAAGAAGGTCATAATGTTCTTGTGAGTACAAGGATCCATCGTATATGAGTACTTCCTACCTGAAAGTCAACAATTACAAAATGGATATAACAACGTCCTCGGACAACCAACTACAAACACCAACCATAGAGTGAACCTGACTGTCACCTAACGACGACCTCTCAAAGGTAATGATCTTACCAGAATCTTCGAGAACCTTCTAGAAAACCTTGAACCCTGCAGGCAGGGAGGGAGGAATGGCCTATGGTTGATTATATGTAAAACATTTAGATGAAATCTTTACTAAATACACCTCAATATTTTTGGCTCAAAACTGCTATGAAAGTTCACTACACTAAAGTTCATCTCAAATTCATCATATGTTCACTACACCTTTGTGTTCACCCTTGTGTTCATTATGTCCTTACGTTTCTAAAGTATTGTATGTTAATTATATATCTATCTTATCTATATAACACAACTATGTAATTTAATCGTTTCTATCTTTACTAAATACACCTCCATATTTTTGGGTCAACACGGCTATGAAAGTTCACTACACTAAAGTTCATCTCAAATTCATTATATGTTTACTACACCATTTTGTTCATTATGTCCTCACGTTTCTCAACCACTGTATGTTAACTATGTATCTATCTTATCTACATAACACCACTATGTAAGTTAATCGTTTCTATCTCTACTAAACATACCTTCATATTTTTGTCTCAACACGGCTATGAAAGTTCACTACACTAAAGTTCATCTCAAATTCATTATATGTTTACTACACCATTTTGTTCATTATGTCCTCACGTTTCTAAACCACTGTATGTTAACTATGTATCTATTTATCTACATAACACCACTATGTAAGTTAATCGTTTCTATCTTTACTAAACATACCTTCATATTTTTGTCTCAAAACGGCTATGAAAGTTCGTGTGCCTACACAAATCTCATCAAAAGGACAATAACAAAATACCTTCCGTATGGACAGAGTTACTCGAATCGTCGAAACCCGGAGAAGGGCGAGTCAATGGGAGCGTCAACAGGCTATTGCGTGGCGTCGCCAGCACACCGTTCGTCGGGAACGTCGTCGCCCTCGACAGGAGCCTGCGGTGGACGAGCGGCAGGCGAGAGTGAACCGCATTGTTGCTGCCCGCAATGCTGCCGCTCTGCGGGAGAGACTTGGAGCTCGCGGGATACACATATTAGTCACCTGTGGGGAAGTAGTAGACTCCCCCACCATCGTTCCACAACCCACCCCCTTATCAACGGCAGTCGTGGCCCAACAAACCCACCCGCCAATTGCATCCCCCCATCCAGTCGTGGCTCAACAAACCTACCCACCAAATGCATCACCCCCACCAGTCGTGGCCCAACAAACCCACCCACCAACTGCATCCCTCCCTCCAGTCGTGGCCGGTCTCAACTTGGAAGCATACCTCGCGGAATACATCCTCAGTGAGGTCCAGCTGCGTAACATTGAAGTATTTCGGGATATTGGAGAGGGCGCCGATGGATCAGTTCAGCTCGTGCGATACAACGCACAAGATATGGTCCTTAAAACATTGATAGACGAGGGCAAGAAGGACCCTCTCCTGCACGAAGCTGCCATTCACATCACCCTGGCCGGCGCTGGAGGGGCCCCATTGCTCAAGGGGCTGGCTTTCCATCCACCAAGACTCCTCATGTCCTACGCTGGGCAAGCCTACGAGAACTATCTGCAAGATAGCAGCGACCTGGAGGTTCTCCAGTCTCTCATCTCCATTGGCTACAGATTGATAGAAATTCATGATAAGGGGGTCATTCATGTTGATTTCAATGGGAATAACGTGACGGTCACCCAGACCGGCGATGGCCCAGTCTTCCACATCATCGACTACGGTCTGAGCGATTACGCTGGCCAGGTGGTAACTGTATAAGCTGACCCACGCAGAAATAACTGGATTGCCCCCGAAATCATGCAGGTGAAGCCAATTTCTCCTGCTACCGACGTCTACTCCTTCGGGCGACTCATTGCAATATTGGTTGAGTATTTTCTTCAGGACGAGGGGGTCCGACACCGCCTGTGGCAGCTTGCCCAACGCGCCCTTGACAATGACCCACAGCACCGCCCCCGTCTGCTCTCCCTAGTCCGAGACTTGCAGGTCATCGCGGAGTCCTAACCAGATGGCAAATAAACCCACCCACCAACTGCATCCTCCCCTCCAGTCGTGGCCGGTCTCAACCTGGAAGCAGACCTCGCGGACTACATCCTCAGTGAGGACCAGCTGCGTAACATTGAAATACTTCGGGGTATTGGAGAGGGCGGCAATGGATCAGCTCAGCTCGTGCGATACAATGCACAGGATATGGTTCTTAAAACAATAATATATGAGGGCCAAAAGGACACTCTCCTGCACGAAGCTGCCATTCACATCACCCTGTCCGGCGCTGGAGGGGCCCCATTGCTCAAGGGGCTCGCTTTCCATCCCCTAAGACTCCTCATGTCCTACGCTGGGCAAGCCTACGAGGACTATCTGCAAGATTGCAGCGACCTGGAGGTTATCCAGTCTCTCATCTCCATTGGCTACAGACTGAAAGAAATTCATGATAAGGGGGTCATTCATGTTGACTTCAAGTACAATAACGTGACGGTCACCCAGACCGACGATGGCCCAGTCTTCCACATCATCGACTACGGTCTGAGCGATTACGCTGGCCAGGTGGTAACTGTATAAGCTGACCCACGCATACATTACTGGATGGCCCCCGAAATCATGCAGAGGAAGCCAATTTCTCCTGCTACCGACGTGTACTCCTTCTTGCAACTCATTGCAATATTGGGTGAGTCTTGTATTCAGGACCAGGTGGTCCGAGACCGCCTGTGGCAGCTTTCCCAGCGCACCCTTGACAGTGACCCACAGCACCGCCCCCGTCTGCTCTCCCTAGTCAGAGATCTGCAAGTCATTGCGGAGTCCCAACCAGATACCACACACCACTGAGTGCACAGGCGAAGTTGGGAATAACCTTAAATCTCTCTACTCTTTAGTTCATGTCATTTAGTTTCTACAGTACTTGGAAAAAACGGTTTTCGTTCAAAGAAAATATATCTCTATTGAAGCTTTACATCAAGGTCTGCTGGTGGTTTTCCCAATGCTGGTAGAGCATATGTCCAGCCGTAGGAGTTGGCGTAAGATACAATGTTGATGAAACTTATCTATCTATCTATCTATCTATCCATCTATGTAAACATCTCTCTATCTAAATATCTTTCTATCTATCTATTCATTGCACGCCTTTCACCCTCCTGCATGTTCAGGCCCCGATCACTCAAAATCTTTTTCAATCCATCCTTCCACCTCCAATTTGGTCTCCCAATTCTCCGTTCCCTCCACCTCAGATACATATATCCAATCTTTTAATCTTTCCTCACTCATTCTCTCCATGTGACCAAACCAATTTCAATACACCCTCTTCTGCTCTCTCAAGCACATTCGTTTTATTTCCACACATCTCTCTTACCCCTTTTATTAATTATTCGATCAAACCACCTCACACCATATATTGTCCTCAAACATCTCATATCCAACACATCCACCCTCCTCCGCACAAACCTATCTATAGCCCTCGCCTCGCAACCATATAACATTGTTGGAACCGCCATTCCTTCAAACATACCCATTTTTGCTTTCCGAGAAGATGTTCTCGCCTTCCAGACATTCTTCAAAGCTCCCAGAACTTTCGCCTTCACCCTGTAGCTCAATTCCGCCTCCATGGTTCCATCCGCTGCCAAATCCACTCCGAGATATCTAAAACACTTCACTTCCTCCAGTTTTTCTCCATTCAAACTTACCTCCCAATTGACTTGTCCCTCAGCCCTACTCTGCCTGATAACCTTGCTCTTATTCACATTTACTCTCAGCTTTCTTCTTTCACACACTTTACCAAACTTAGTAACCAGCTTCTGCATTTTCTCACCCGATTCAGGCACCAGCAGTGTATCATCAGCGAACTACAACTGACTCACTTCCCTAGCTCTCTCATCCATAACAACCTGCATACTTGCCCCTCTCTCCAAAACTCTTTTATTCACCTCCCTAACAACCCCATCCATAAACAAATAAAACAACCGTGGAGACATCACGCACCCCTGCCGCAAACTGACATTCACTGAGAACTAATCACTTTCTTCTCCTCCTACTGGTACACATGCATTCCTTCCTTGAAAAAAAATTTTCACTGCTTCTAGCAGCTTGCCTCCCACACCATATGTTCTTAATACCTTCCACACAGCATCTCTATCAACTCTATCATATGCCTTTTTCAGGTCCGTAAATGCTACATACAAATCCATTTGTTTATCTAAGTATTTCTTACGTACATTCGTCAAAGCAAACACCTGATCCACATATCCTCTACCACTTCTGAAACCAACTTCTCTTTCCCAATCTGATGCTCTGTACATGCCTTGACCCTCTCGATCAATAACCTCCCATATAAATTCCCAGGAATACTCAACAAACTAAAGCCTCTGTCATTTGAACACTCACCTTTATCTCCTTTGCCTTTGTACAATGACACTATGCATGCATACCGCCAATCCCCAGGCACTTCACCATGAGCCATAGATACATTGAATATCCTCCCCAACCAGTCAACAACACAGTCACCCCCTTTTTTAATAAATTCCACTGGTAAACCATCCAAACCCGCCGCCTTGCCGGCTTTCATCTTCCGAAAAACTTTCACTACCTCTCATGTTTACCAAACCATTCTCCCTGACCCTTTCACTTTGCACACCACCTCGAACAAAACACCCTATATCTGCCACTCTATCATCTAACACATTCAACGAACCCTCAAAATACTCACTCCATCTCCTTCTCACATCACCAATACTTGTTTTTACTTCCCCATTAGCCCCTTCACCGATGTTCCCATTTGTTCTCTTCTCTTACGCACTTTTTTATTTCCTTCCATAACATCTTTATTCTCCCTAAAATCTAATGATACTCTTTTGCCTCAGACATATCCATCACAATCAGTTTTACAAAATTCAGTGATATAGAAATAAAGAATAATCATCTTTTATTCACATTTTGGCACTTAAGACATAAAGACACCAACCATTAGTGGTTCGCTTATGACGTAGGCACGAAAAACATTTCCAGCGTTTACATATTCCATAAGATAGACAGATGTGATCCTCACTGATAAGAACTTGATAAATATAAAAGTCCCCTCGCCGCATTACCATACTTTATGACAGAGGGGCAAATACCACTACTACCACTGATACTATCCTCAAAACACATACTCAGGAGCTACCACCACCGCTCGTCCTTTCTCATAACACACACTAGAACTACCACCACCACTCTTACGTTTCTCATACCACACACATGAACTGCTATCATGAGCGACCTTCTCATACCACAAACAGAAAAACTATCACAATCACTAGTACTTTCCTCATAGTACACACTCAGGAACTATCATCATCAGTGATTCCACCCTCACACCACAGACACAAGACCTAACACCACCACTGGTCCTCTCTCCACACCACACACACAGGACCTACCACCACCATTGGTCCTCTCCTCACACCACACACACAAGAACTGCCACCACCACTGGTCCTCTCCTCAAACCACAGACACAAGACCTACCACTCACCACCACTGGTCCTCTCCCACAACCACACACACAAGAACTACCGTCACCACCGGTCCTCTCATCACACCAAACACACAAGACGTACCACCACCAGTGGTCCTCATCCCCACACCACACACAAAAATCTACCACCACCACTGGTCCTCTGCTCACAGCACACACACACACAGAACTACCACCACCGCTGGTCTTCTTCTCACACCACACACACAAGACCTACCACCATCACTGGTCCTCTTCTCACACCACACACACAAGACCTACCACCATCACTGGTCCTCTTCTCACACGCACACACACAAGAACTACCACCACCACTGGTCCTCTTCTCATACCATACACACACAAGAACTACCACCAACCACTGGTCCTCTCTCACACCACACACACAAAACCTACCACCATCACTGGTCGTCTCGTCACACCACACACACAAGAACTACCACCACCACTGGTCCTCTTCTCACACCACACACACAAGACCTACCACCACCACTGGTCCTCTCGTTACACCACGCACACAAGAACTACCACCATCACTGATCCTCTTCTGCACACCACACACACAAGAGCTACCACCACCACTGGTCCTCTTCTCATAACATACACACACAAGAACTACCACCACCACTGGTCCTCTCATCACACCACACACACAAGACCTACCACCATCACTGGTCCTCTCATCACACCACACACACAAGAACTACCACCACCACTGACCCTCTCATCACACCACACACACAAGAAGTACCACCATCACTGATCTTCTCACACCACACACACAAGAACTACCACCATCACTGACCCTCTTCTCACACCACACACACAAGAAATGCCACCACAGTTTTACAGCTCATAATTTTCACAAAGAAGAACCTGGACATATTCATTGTTTTTGACTCTGGCACAAGAATTTCTTTAAGCGTTGGTCAACATTTTATGATAAAAACACTTAAACTAACAAAAATCATCTAAAACAAAAGAAACAGACATTAAAGCTATTAACAATTGTCTAAACCAAATCATGACACAAAAACCTAAAATCATTTGCCAATACTTTAATGGCATGGGCATGAACATCAAGATCATCATCGGTTTCAGACTTGACCACACATGCAAGAAAGAGAAAGAAATGATATGGTAAATCGTGGCTTATAAATCACCTATTAGAATTGACGGACATAATAATCCTCCTGCATATGGTGTAAATACAAGGTAACTACACACACACACTTGCGACTTTATATTGACATTATCGACAAGGAAAAAGAAAACGACGATAAGATGTTATACAATAATATCAAAACTACAGTAAATAGTAAAGAGGTTATAATGGTAGGAGACTTCAACACTCCAAACATTAACTGGAACACGTTAACAGGTGACCGAGAGGGAACGAGACTAACCTGAACTGATTGAAGACGCTTTTCTAGAACAATTGATTTAAAAAAACGAGATAAAAACATTCTTGATCTTGTCCTCACCAGTGACAAACTTAATCGACTCTTGCGAAGTAGGCGAGAGTTTGTCAAACAGCGATCACTATTTGATTAGATTAGAGATAGATTTAGATTATAAAATATATGACAACAAACTCTTGATCCCAGATTACAGGCGAGCACATTTTGAAAACAGTACACATGAATAATTCTAAAAACACTCTACTCGACATTGAAAATAACATATTCCACAAATTACGATGAGAACTTGCAATGTTTCAAAGCCATCATGGATGAACAGGAGAAGAGAAGGACTGATTCACCAAAAAAGAAAACATAAGAAATTATGATTATTAGGAACCGATGAAAATCACCAGGAAGTAATCAAAATCTAAAGAGTGTAAGGAGGTCATAAGACAGAGTAAACATGAGGAAGAAAAAAGAATTTCCTCGAAAGTAAGAATAATCCTAAGGAATTCGTCAAATATATATTATGACAAAGGAAGAAAGTAAAAGAATGAATTGGTCCATTAAGAAACGAACATGACACACTAACTACTTACGACAAGGAAATGGTTACCATACTAGATAGTTCTTTAAACTTCGTATTCACAATGGAAGAAACATCTCGAATACCGAAGCCAATGATAATGTTTCAAGGATCTGATGAAGAAGAGTTGAAGGTTAGAGAAATAAAGAGCTCTGAAGTACCTAAATACCTGGACCAAATAAATCCTAACTAATATAATGGCCCAGGTAACGTGGCTCCAAGATTTGTAAAGGAGGTCAGGAGACAGCTGATATACCCCAACTGACTGGAAACTAGCAAATGTTACTCCTATATATAAAAAGAGAAGAAAAATGTGTGTCTTGAACTACCGTCCAATTAGAATTAGGAAAACGATGGAAAAAATACGAGTTTAAACTGTCACGTTTCTAGAATACAAAGTTATATCAGACATTCAAGACGGTTTCCGCAATAGAAGATCCTGGCTGACGAATCTGCTGGAATTTTCAATGTTATCTATCAGCAATGGGACGAAAAATGACCGTCTTATATAGAATGTTCAGATTTCGTAAAAATGAAATACCTCACAAGAGACTTTTACATAAACTTAAAGCGTTTGGAATTGGTGAAGAACTCTGTACATGGATCACAGACTGGCTTCCCGGAAGAAAGCAACGTGTATCATTAAACAGCGAAGCCTCAAATTGGCTAGACGTAACGAGTGGTGTGCCACAGGGGTCGGTCCTAGGTCAATTCTTTTCATGATATACATTAATGACCTAAAACCTGGTCTCGTATCTGAGATCTTCAAATTCGTTGACGGTACTAAACTCGGAGGAAGAGCTGTGAACAGGCGCGACTGCGAAATGAATCAGATGGATCTTAGTTTATTAGAAGAGGGGTCAGACAGATGTGTTTATTAGAAGAGGGGTCAGACAGATGGCAAATAAAGTTTAATGTAAAGAAATGTAAAGTTATACACTTTAGAAACAAGAATATACGTTACAACTACATGCTGTTCGGAAACTCTCTAATTAATGTAAACAAAGGAAAGGACCTTGGAGTTTTCATTAGCAACAATCTGGAATACACAAAACAGTGTCAAGCAATAAGTAAAAAGTGGCAACCAAATGTTAGGTTTCATAGCGACAAACATAGATTATAAGACACAAGAAACAATTCTCACACTTTATTAAAAAGAAATGAGGAAAATTCGAGCAAGTACAAAGACTCGCTACAAAATTGATCCTTTAGAAATCTGGCATACAAAGAAAGGCACAACAATTAGATCTCTTTTTCCTAAAAAGAAGGTACACTTCTCGGCGACTTAATCCAAGTGTTCAAAATTCTGAACAAGTTCGATAAAGTAAAGTACCAGCATCTCTTCGAAATACAAGAAAATACGGTTACCAGGACAAATGGAATAAAACTCAAAGGTAAAGGATGTAGTACGGACGTGGGAAAAATTCATATGTTCACCAGCCACAGTGGTGAGGTTAGGTACTGCACCGTCCCTCTACAATATTCAACAACCGCACGTACAATGGTAGGCACAGCACCACCGCCTCAAGTAAAGGATAGTCGACGTGGCACCATTCTATGTCACCCACTGTGGTAAGGGTTAGGTCACTGCACGTCCCACTAACCCATTACAAGGTAGGCACTGCCACCGCCACCACTGTAAGGGTAGGCACAGCAGCACCCAAAGGTAGTCACTGCACACCGCCAACACGTGTAAGGGTAGGCACTGCACCGCCGCCCATACGTTTAAAGGTAGGCACAGCACCACGGCCCACACGTGTAAGGGTAGGTACTGCACCACGCCCACACGTGTAAGGGTAGGCACAGCACCACCGCCCACACGTGAAAGGGTAGACACTGCGCCACCACATAAACGGGTAATGGTAGGCACTACACCACCGCCCACTCGTGTAAGGGTAGGCACTGCACCACCGCCCACACGTGTAACGATGGACACTGCACCACCGCCCACACGAGTAAGGGTAGGCACTGCACCACCGCCCACTCGTGTAAGGGTAGGCACAGCACCACCGCCCACACGTGTAACGATGGACACTGCACCACCGCCCACACGTGTAAGGGTAGGCACTGCACCACCGCCCAAACGGGTAATGGTAGGCACTGCGCCATCGAATAAACGGGAAAGGGTGGGCACTGCACCACCTCCCACACCTGCAAGGGTAGTCACTGCACTACCGCCAACACGTGTAAGGGTAGGCACTGCACCACCTCCCACACGTGTAATAGTCCCTGCACCACCGCCCACACGTGTAATAGGCACTGCACCACCGCCCACACGTATAAGGGTAGGCAAAGCACCACCGCCCACACGTGTAAGGGTAGGCACTGCACCACCACCCACACGTGTAAGGGTAGGCACTGCACCACCGCCCACACGTGTAAGGGTAGGCACTGCCCCACCGCCCACACGTGTAAGGGTAGGCAGTGCACCACCGCCCACACGTGCAAGGGTAAGCACTGCGCCACCACATAAACGGATAATGTTAGGCACTGCGCCACCACCCACACGTGTAAGGGTAGGCTCTACACCACCGCCCACATGTGCAAGGGTAGGCACTGCGCCACCATATGAACTGGAAAAGGTAGGCCCTGCGCCACCGCCCAAACGGGTAATGGTAGGCAATGCGCCACATAAACGGGAAAGGGAAGGCACTGCGCCACCGAACACACCTGCAAGGGTAGTCACTGAACCACCGCCCACACGTGCAAGGGTAGGTACTGCGCCACCGCATAAACGGGAAAGGGTAGGCGCTGCGCTACCGCCCAAACGGGCAAGGTAGGCACTGCGCCACCTCATAAACAGGAAAGAGTAGGCACTGCGCCAACTCTCACACGTGTAAGGGATAGGCACTGCACCACCGACCACAAGTGTAAAGGTAGGCACTGCACCACCTCCCACACGTGTAAAGGTAGGCACTGCACCACCGCCCACATGTGTAATAGGCACTACACTACCGCCCACACGTATAAGGGTTGGCACAGCACCACCGCCCACACATGTAAGGGTAAGCATTGTACCACCACCCACACGTGTAAGGGTAGGCACTGCACCACCTACCACACGTGTAAGGGTAGGCACTGCCCCACCGCCCACACGTGTAAGGGTAGGCACTGCACCACCGCCCACACGTGTAAGGGTAGGCACTGTACCACCGCCCACACGTGCAAGGGTAAGCACTGCGCCACCACATAAACGGGTAATTTTAGGCACTGCGCCACCACCCACACGTGTAAGGGTAGGCTCTACACCACCGCCCACATGTGCAAGGGTAGGCACTGCGCCACCATATAAACTGGAAAAGGTAGGCCCTGCGCCACCGCCCAAACGGGTAATGGTAGGCACTGCGCCACATAAACGGGAAAGGGAAGGCACTGCGCCACCGCCCACACCTGCAAGGGTAGTCACTGCACCACCGCCCACACGTGCAAGGGTAGGTACTGCGCCACCGCATAAACAGGAAAGAGTAGGCAATGCGCCACCACCCAAACGGGCAAGGTAGGCACTGCGCCACCTCATAAACGGGAAAGGGTAGGCACTGGGCCACCTCCCACACGTGTAAGGGTAGGCACTGCACCACCGCCCACACGTGTAAGGGTAGGCACTGCACCACCGCCCACACGTGTAAGGGTAGGCACTGCACCACCGAACACACGTGCAAGGGTAGGCACTGCACCGCCGCATAAACGGGTAAGAGTAGGCACTGCTCCACCGCCCAAACGGGCAATGGTAGGCACTGCGCCACCAAATAAACGGGTAATGGTAGTCACTGCGCCACCACCTACACGTGTCAGGGGAGGCACTGCATCACCGCTCACACGTGTAAGGCACTGCGCCACCACATAAACGGGAAAGGGAAGGCACCTCGCCACCGCCCACACGTGCAAGGGTAGTCACTGCTCCACCGCCCACAAGTGCAAGGGTAGGTACTGCGCCACCGCATAAACAGGAAAGGGTAGGCGCTGCGCCACCACCCAAACGGGCAAGGGTAGGCACTGCGCCACCTCATAAACGGGAAAGGGTAGGCACTGCGCCACCTCCCACACGTGTAAGGGTAGGCACTGCACCACCGCTCACACGTGTAAGGGTAGGCACCGCACCACCGCCCACACTTGCAAGGGTAGGCACTGCGCCACCACATAAACGGGAAAGGGAAGGCACTTCGCCACCGCCCACACGTGCAAGGGTAGTCTCTGCACCACCGCCCACACGTGTAAGGGTAGGTACTACGCCACCCCATAAACGGGAAAGGGTAGGCGCTGCGCCACCACCCAAACGGGCAAGGTAGGCACTGCGCCACCTCATAAACAGGAAAGAGTAGGCACTGCGCCACCTCTCACACGTGTAAGGGTAGGCACTGCACCACCGACCACAAGTGTAAAGGTTGGCACTGCACCACCTCCCACACGTGTAAGGGTAGGCACTGCACCACCTCCCACACGTGTAAGGGTGGGCACTGCAGCACCGCCCACACGTATAAGGGTAGGCACAGCACCACCGCCCACACGTGTAAGGGTAAGCATTGTACCACCACCCACACGTGTAAGGGTAGGCACTGCACCACCTACCACACGTGTAAGGGTAGGCACTGCCCCACCGCCCAAACGTGTAAGGGTAGGCTTTGCAACACCGCCCACACGTGTAAGGGTAGGCACTTCACCACCGAACACAGGTGCAAGGGTAAGCACTGCGCCACCACATAAACGGGTAATGTTAGGCACTGCGCCACCACCCACACGTGTAAGGGTAGGCTCTACACCACCGCCCACATGTGCAAGGATAGGCACTGCGCCACCATATAAACTGGAGAAGGTAGGCCCTGCGCCACCGCCCAAACGGGTAATGGTAGGCACTGCGCCACATAAACGGGAAAGGGAAGGCACTGCGCCACCGCCCACACCTGCAAGGGTAGTCACTGCACCACCGCCCACACGTGCAAGGGTAGGTACTGCGCCACCGCATAAACAGGAAAGAGTAGGCAATGCGCCACCACCCAAACGGGCAAGGTAGGCACTGCGCCACCTCATAAACGGGAAAGGGTAGGCACTGGGCCACCTCCCACACGTGTAAGGGTAGGCACTGCACCACCGCCCACACGTGTAAGGGTAGGCACTGCACCACCGCCCACACGTGTAAGGGTAGGCACTACACCACCGAACACACGTGCAAGGGTAGGCACTGCGCCGCCGCACAAACGGGTAAGAGTAGGCACTGCTCCACCGCCCAAACGGGCAATGGTAGGCACTGCGCCACCAAATAAACGGGTAATGGTAGTCACTGCGCCACCACCTACACGTGTCAGGGGAGGCACTGCACCACCGCTCACACGTGTAAGGCACTGCGCCACCACATAAACGGGAAAGGGAAGGCACCTCGCCACCGCCCACACGTGCAAGGGTAGTCACTGCACCACCGCCCACACGTGCAAGGGTAGGTACTGCGCCACCGCATAAACAGGAAAGGGTAGGCGCTGCGCCACCACCCAAACGGGCAAGGGTAGGCACTGCGCCACCTCATAAATGGGAAAGGGTAGGCACTGCGCCACATCCCACACGTGTAAGGGTAGGCACTGCACCACCGCTCACACGTGTAAGGGTAGGTACTACGCCACCCCATAAACGGGAAAGGGTAGGCGCTGCGCCACCACCCAAACGGGCAAGGTAGGCACTGCGCCACCTCATAAACGGGAAAGGGTAGGCACTGCGCCACCTCCCACACGTGTAAGGATAGGCACTGCACCACCGCCCACACGTGTAAGGGTAGGCACTGCACCACCGCCCACACGTGTAAGGGTAGGCACTGCACCACCGCCCACACTTGCAAGGGTAGGCACTGCGCCACCACATAAACGGGAAAGGGAAATCACTTCGCCACCGCCCACACGTGCAAGGGTAGTCACTGCTCCACCGCCCACACGTGCAAGGGTAGGTACTGCGCCACCGCATAAACGGGAAAGGGTAGGCGCTGCGCCACCACCCAAACGGGCAAGGGGAAGGCACTGCGCCACCTCCCACACGTGTAAGGGTAGGCACTGCACCACCGCTCACACGTGTAAGGGCAGGCACTGTACCACCGCCCACAGTGTAAGGGTAGGCACCGCACCACCGCTCACACGTGTAAGAGTAGGCACTGCACCACCGCCCACACGTGTAAGGGTAGGCACAGCACTACCGCCCACATGTGCAAGGGTAGGTACTGCACCACCGCCCACACGTGTAAGGGTAGGCACAGCACCACCGCTCACACTTGCAAGGGTAGGCACTGCACCACCGCCCACACGTGTAAGGGTATGTACTGCACCACCGCTCACACGTATAAGGGTAGGCACAGCACTACCGCCCACACGTGTAAGGGTAGGTACTGCACCACCGCTCACACGTGTAAGGGTAGGCACTGTGCCACAGCATAAACGGGTAAGGGTAGGCACTGCACCACCGCCCACACGTGTAAGGGTAGGCATCGTCGTCCACACGGGTGAAGGCTGGTCTAAACCTGAAATGATAAGAAACGGCTCTAGTAACTATAACCTTTCGGTACCGCAGATCCCACATCTAATTTTATATCCCAGATGGCAAAATATTGCTTAGTTAGCCTGATAGGAATTTATGAATGTATTATCTGGTAGTGAAGTTAGCAATAGCCTCGAATCATGAATCAGTAGAGTGCATTATTATCCGGTAGTGAAGATAGCAATTGTGGTATATTATTTGGTAGTGAAGATTAGAATAAGCAACATAATGATTCATTACAACATTTATCTATTTTGTTTTTTAAACGTGAAATAGAAAATGGAAGTTTGTGGACAATGTTGTTTGTAATAGAAAATGGAAGTTTGTGGACAATGTTGTTTGTAATAGAAAATGGAAGTTTGTGGACAATGTTGTTTGTAATGTAAGTGAGAGTGGGAGGCTGGCCAGAATGGTCATCCCAGCTGTGCTGTTCGTATAGCGGACGTTATCTCGGCTGGGATGGAGTTCTACTAAATCTTTCCCTAATCATCATGGTTTGATCGCTGCTGCTCTGATGCCTGTCGCAGCCGGGACAGAACTCCCTTTTTTCTGAATTTCTGTCCACTTTGCATATTTGTTGGAATCACTACAATAAAAGGCAGAGAGCAGTTAATGAGAAGTGTACTCTACGTAAAAGACTGGATCCCAATATAGAGCCCGAAAGTGAAAGGATGAGTCTTGACGAGGGTCATTTAGATCAATCTTTATCATCACTTTGGAAACAAGTGCCATAGCCATTGCTCGGGCAACCCCAAGAGTTTAGATTTATTTTAGTGTCCATCGTGGCCACTAGTGGGAAAATAAGCTGATGCGATATATCATAACTCAATAGTTATGTTAGGAATAAACTTTTGTTGCTTTTGTTGAAATGAAAAAGAGAAGAATTACCAAAACACTCAGCCAAAGCAGCGTTATCTTTGAATTATTTGAATATCATTTATATAAAAAGAGATATATTTTCATTCCTTCCAGATACCCTTTGAGGTTGCATCAATGGAATACAAGTTTTTGGAATCACGGAAGACTACGGTAGATAGTACTCAAAAGTCTCTTTGCCCTAAGACGACATCCTTGCTCTTCAAGACCAGCCAATTTATGTTCAGTCCTTTGTCATCCACTCATTACCTGTCTCTTGAGAATTAGTTTCTCCTCAATCATGTTCACCCATGTACGTCCCCAGCACTTGACTTAAGAGGGAGTTCCAGAGTGAGAGAGGCAAAGGAACACGGGGTCCTGCTGGTTGATCGTGTTTCTTGGCTTTTCTGCCCGAAGTACCAACCGTTCTTCTTCTTTTTCTTGCATGCATGTTTTATCTTTCGTCTTCTTCCTGCTCGTGCTGTTGTTCTTGCTCGTCGTCCTACCACACCTCGCTTGAAGTTTCAGCTTTTCTTTTTGTCCCTCTGAGTAAACACTATACACCTTGACAGTTTTCATTCTATTGCGCCAAGCTCTCTTCATAATCAATATCTTCTTGTTGCTGGCTCTTCTCATTCTATTCCGCCTCTGTCTCACATACTTCACTATCGTATCCTGTTTGAAGACACTCTTCACCGTCGAAGTTATCCGTCTCCCCCTCTCCTTCCTCGAACTCTTCCCATTCTTGAAGAGACTATTCATCACCGTCGTCATCATTTAGTTCCGTCTCCCCGTCTCCTTCCTCGTTCTCTTCATCGTCCCATGTTTCAACGTACTATTCATCATCGCCGTCATCATTTAGTTCCGTCTCCCCGTCTCCTTCCTCGTTCTCTTCATCGTCCCATGTTTCAACATACTATTCATCATTGCCGTTCTCATTTAGTTCCGTCTCCCCGTCTCCTTCCTCGTTCTCTTCATCATCCCAAGTTTTAACAGACTATTCATCATTGCCGTCCTCATTTACTTCCGTCTCCCCGTCTCCTTCCTCGTTATCTTCATCGTCCCATGTTTCAACATACTATTCATCATTGCCGTCCTCATTTACTTCCGTCTCCCCGTCTCCTTCCTCGTTATCTTCATCGTCCCATGTTTCAACATACTATTCATCATTGCCGTCATAATTTACTTTCGTCTCCCCGTCTCCTTCCTCGTTATCTTCATCGTCCCATGTTTCAACATACTATTCATCATTGCCGTCATAATTTACTTCCGTCTCCCCATCTCCTTCCTCGTTCTCTTCATCGTCCCATGTTTCAACACACTGTTCATCATTGCCGTCATCATTTAGTTCCGTCTCCCCGTCTCCTTCCTCGTTCTCGTCATCGTCCCTTGTTTCAACATACTATTCATCATTGCCGTTCTCATTTAGTTCCGTCTCCCCGTCTCCTTCCTCGTTCTCTTCATCATCCCAAGTTTTAACAGACTATTCATCATTGCCGTCATCATTTAGTTCCGTCTCCCCGTCTCCTTCCTCGTTCTCTTCATCGTCCCATGTTTTAACATACTGTTCATCATTGCCGTCCTCATTTAGTTCCGTCTCCCCGTCTCCTTCCTCGTTCTCTTCATCGTCCCATGTTTCAACATACTATTCATCATTGCCATCATAATTTACTTCCGTCTCCCCGTCTCCTTCCTCGTTCTCTTCATCGTCCCATGTTTCAACATACTATTCATCATTGCCGTCATAATTTACTTCCGTCTCCCCATCTCCTTCCTCGTTCTCTTCATCGTCCCATGTTTCAACACACTGTTCATCATTGCCGTCATCATTTAGTTCCGTCTCCCCGTCTCCTTCCTCGTTCTCGTCATCGTCCCTTGTTTCAACATACTATTCATCATTGCCGTCCTCATTTACTTCCGTCTCCCCGTCTCCTTCCTCGTTCTCTTCATCGTCCCATGTTTCAACATACTATTCATCATTGCCGTCATAATTTACTTCCGTCTCCCCATCTCCTTCCTCGTTCTCTTCATCGTCCCTTGTTTCAACACACTGTTCATCATTGCCGTCCTCATTTAGTTCCGTCTCCCCGTCTCCTTCCTCGTTCTCTTCATCGTCCCATGTTTCAACATACTATTCATCATTGCCGTCTTCATTTAGTTCCGTCTCCCCGTCTCCTTCCTCGTTCTCTTCATCGTCCCATGTTTCAGCATACTATTCACCATTACCGTCATCATTTAGTTCCGTCTCCCTGTCTCCTTCCTCGATCTCTTCATCGTTCCACGTTTCAAGAGACTGTTCCTAATTACAGTTATATTCTAATTGCGCCTCACTGTCTCCTTCCTCAATTTCCTCTTGTTCCTGCCTCTCATCCTGTTCCTCCTCTATCTGACGTAATCCACTTTCGTCCTATGTTTCATTACACTGTTCTTCGTAATTGCAGTCATCATGTTGTGAAATTCTCTCTTCTTCTATCCTCTCGTACTTCTACCCGGTCCCTTCTCCCTGTATGTTCTTGTCTTCCATGCTAAGATCAATTCTACCGTACGATGAGTCTGAAGAATATTGTTCTTCTGTGTTTCTACTGTTTTCTAACTCACTACCGACGGAGTCGGAGGAAGACGACGATTCCTCATAACTAATCCTCTGTCTTTTATTCTACTGTGAAGAGTCATCTGTTTCCGTGTCCTCTCCGCTGGATGAGGTGTCCAGGAAGCGTTTTCTTTTACAATCATTCTCCGCTGCCACTGCCAACAAATAGTTGTCTTTCTATATATGATTATCTTCCCCGCAAGTATTGGATGTTTCATCAATCCGTCTGCGTTTACATCTGTTGTTATGTACTTCCCTCATCGTAGTATCGAGTTCTGATTCTTGGTGTTCAGTCATTTTTCTTTTATTTCTTGCCTGAATAGAGGACTTTTCTTTCTCCCTTGTACGTTCCGTCTCCCCGTCTCCTTCCTCGTTCTCTTCATCGTCCCATGTTTCAACGTACTATTCATCATTGCCGTCCTCATTTAGTTCCGTCTCCCCGTCTCCTTCCTCGTTCTCTTCATCGTCCCATGTTTCAACATACTGTTCATCATTGCCGTCATCATTTAGTTCCGTCTCCCCGTCTCCTTCCTCGTTCTCTTCATCGTCCCATGTTTCAACATATTATTCATCATTGCCGTCCTCATTTAGTTCCGTCTCCCCGTCTCCTTCCTCGTTCTCTTCATCGTCCCATGTTTCATCATTGCCGTCATCATTTAGTTCCGTCTCCCCGTCTTCTTCCTCGTTCTCTTCATCGTCCCATGTTTCATCATTGCCGTCATCATTTAGTTCCGTCTCCCCGTCTCCTTCCTCGTTCTCTTCATCGTCCCATGTTTCATCATTGCCGTCATCATTTAGTTCCGTCTCCCCGTCTCCTTCCTCGTTCTCTTCATCGTCCCATGTTTCATCATTGCCGTCATCATTTAGTTCCGTCTCCCCGTCTCCTTCCTCGTTCTCTTCATCGTCCCATGTTTCATCATTGCCGTCATCATTTAGTTCCGTCTCCCCGTCTCCTTCCTCGTTCTCTTCATCGTCCCATGTTTCATCATTGCCGTCATCATTTAGTTCCGTCTCCCCGTCTCCTTCCTCGTTCTCTTCATCGTCCCATGTTTCATCATTGCCGTCATCATTTAGTTCCGTCTCCCCGTCTTCCTCGTTCTCTTCATCGTCCCATGTTTCATCATTGCCGTCATCATTTAGTTCCGTCTCCCTGTCTTCTTCCTCGATCTCTTCATCGGAGGAAGACGACGATTTCTCATAACTAATCCTCTATTTCTTATTCTGCTGTGAATAGTTATGTTTTTCCGTGTCCTCTCCGCTGGATGAGGTGTCCTGGAAGCGTTTTCTTTTACAGTTTTCCGCATTCGTTGCCGACTAATAACTGTTCTTGTGCCCGGTCCCTTCTCCCTGTATGAGGCCCTCGTCATCCGTGCTAAGATACATGCAACTGGACGATGAGTCTGAAGAATATTGTTCTTCTATGTTTCTACTGTTTTCTAACTCACTACCGACGGAGTCGGAAGACGACGACGATTCCTTATAACTAATCCTCTGTCTTTTATTCTACTGTGAAGAGTCATCTGTTTCCGTGTCCTCTCCGCTGGATGAGGTGTCCAGGAAGCGTTTTCTTTTACAATCATTCTCCGCTGTCACTGCCAACAAATAGTTGTCTTTCTATATATGATTATCTTTCCCGCAAGTATTGGATGTTTCATCAATCCGTCTGCGTTTACATCTGTTGTTATGTACTTCCCTCATCGTAGTATCGAGTCCTGATTCTTGGTGTTCAATTTTTCTTTTATTTCCTGCCTCAATAGAGGACTTTTCTTTTTCCATTCTACGTTCCGTCTCCCCGTCGCCTTCCTCGTTCTCTTCATCGTCCCATGTTTCAACATACTATTCATCACCGTCGTCATCATTTAGTTCCGTCTCCCCGTCTCCTTCCTTGTTCTCTTCATCGTCCCATGTTTCAACATACTATTCATCATTGCCGTCATCATTTAGTTCCGTCCCCCTGTCTTCTTCCTCGATCTCTTCATCGTTCCACGTTTCAAGAGACTGTTCCTAATTACAGTTATATTCTAATTGCGCCTCACTGTCTCCTTCCTCAATTTCCTCTTGTTCCTGCCTCTCATCCTGTTCCTCCTCTATCTGACGTAATCCACTTTCGTCCTATGTTTCATTACACTGTTCTTCGTAATTGCAGTCATCATGTTGTGAAATTCTCTCTTCTTCTATCCTCTCGTACTTCTACCCGGTCCCTTCTCCCTGTATGTTCTTGTCTTCCATGCTAAGATCAATTCTACCGTACGATGAGTCTGAAGAATATTGTTCTTCTATGTATCTACTGTTTTCTAACTCACTACCGACGGAGTCGGAGGAAGACGACGATTCCTCATAACTAATCCTCTGTCTTTTATTCTACTGTGAAGAGTCATCTGTTTCCGTGTCCTCTCCGCTGGATGAGGTGTCCTGGAAGCGTTTTCTTTTACAGCTTTCCGCTGCCATTGCTAACTAATAGCTGTTCTTGTGCCCGGTCCCTTCTCCCTGTATGGGGCCCTCGTCATCCGTGCTAAGATACATGCAACTGGACGATGAGTCTGAAGAATATTGTTCTTCTATGTTTCTACTGTTTTCTAACTCACTACTGACGGAGTCGGAAGACGACGACGATTCCTCATAACTAATCCTCTGTCTTTTATTCTACTGTGAAGAGTCATCTGTTTCCGTGTCCTCTCCGCTGGATGAGGTGTCCAGGAAGCGTTTTCTTTCACAATCCTTCTTCGCTGACATTGCCAACTAATAGTTGTCTTTCTATATATGATTATCTTCCCCGCAAGTATTGGATGTTTCATCAATCCGTCTGCGTTTACATCTGTTGTTATGTACTTCCCTCATCGTAGTATCGAATCCTGATTCTTGGTGTTCAGTCATTTTTCTTTTGTTTCCTGCCTCAATAGAAGACTTTTCTTTCTCCCTTGTAGGTTCGAGACTCTGATCTCTACCTCCCTAAACCGTCATCCTTGGTAACTGTACTTTTTCCCCTTGTCCTTCGTGTCCGTGGTATATGCTGCTCATGTTCGTTTGCTGTTACCTAAAATTACTCGTAAGACGAACTTATCTGTTGGAGTATACGGGATGACAGGATTAGTGGTAATTTCTAGTAAAGATGGAGCTTGGTCAGAAATGTATGACGGAAGTTCAGATATGTGTATAGAGTAGATAAGATGTATAGTGAAGATTAGGGCAGTGTAGAATAGTGTACATTGTAGACAAGGGTACTACTGGAGAGATAGATGAATGGGATAGTGCAGCTGCCTGCGAAATTGTGGCAATTTAGAAATTTGGTAATTTGTAATAAAGAACAGTAGAGTGTTGGGATATAATACCGTAGAGGTATATCCAGATGGTAAATCATGATAGGGGCTTAGATATATGGCACATTGTAAAATTTGGGTGAACAGTTAAGATCCCAGATGGGCTTGGAAGAAAGTAAACAGATGGCATGGTATAGATAGGTATTGATTAAATGGTTTGCAGCACGCGTAGTAGCTTGATGGTTAGTTAGGAACTTAGCTTAAATATGGACAACCCTCAAGATGTTTTTAGTTGTTATTCTTGTTGCTGTGTTTGCTTATTAGCGATAGACTACAGAGATTTACGGTTATCTGCTTGAGCTATATTGTTTTAAAAAAATAGAAATGTGTAAAAGAGAGGCGTAAGGAAGAGAGGAGAGCGTTTTTGGAAGGGATGAGTGGGTGCATCAGCTGTGTTGATTCAGGCACAATTGCCTTCAGAGATTTTGCTTTGTTTAATGACCACAGTTCTCTGATGCCGAAATGATATATCATTATGTCTACTGATTCATGATTCACAGATATTATCTTCACTACCAGATAAGACCGCACTTCACTGATTCACGATTGACAGTCTTTGCTATCTTCACTACCGGTCATTTGAGCTGCTCAACAAGGATATGATCGTTATTCTAGCTTAATACACCAATAGTTCGAAGTAGTTATAATCTTATGAAGATTTCTTAATTTGAATCGTAAGGCAAATCATGTGAATCGTGAAACTTTACCATGTTGTATTATCCGGGTGTGAAGATAACAAGAACGGTGAATCATGAATGAAGACAGTGTTTTATCATCCTGTCGTGGAAATTGTAATGTCAATCGTGAATCAGTGCAGTGTTGTATTTTCCTGTGGTGAATATATTAATGATTTGAATCATGAATCAGTAGAATGCTGTATCATCCAGTAGTGAAGACAGCAAAAGCTTCGAATCATGAATCAGTAGAGTGCAGTATTATCCGGTAGTGAAGATAGCAATTGTGGTGTATTATCAGGTAGTGAAGATAACAATAGCTTCGAATCATGAATCAGTAGAGCGCAGTATTATCCAGTAGTGAAGATAGCGATTGTGGTGTATTATCAGGTGCTGAAGATAACAATAGCTTCGAATCATGAATCAATAGAGTGCAGTATTATCCAGTAGTGAAGATAGCAATTGTGGTGTATTATCAGGTAGTGAAGATAACAATAGCTTCGAATCATGAATCAGTAGAGTGCATTATCATCCGGTAGTGAAGATAGCAATTGTGGTGTATTATCAGGTAGTGAAGATAACAATAGCTTCGAATCATGAATCAGTAGAGTGCATTATCATCCAGTAGTGAAGATAGCAATTGTGGTGTATTATCAGGTAGTGAAGATAAGAATAAGCCGTCTGTGCTTTGGTCCACGATGCTGAGCGACGGGTCTGACGTGTCCGGATCACTCAGAGTGTTCCGTCCGTTGTCTGATTCACTTTCGTCTGACCTGCTGAACGACTAATCCTCGTTACTAACCCCATGTCACATTGTCGGTGAAGTCATCTTTCGTGTACTTTCCGCTGGATGAGGACCGTTTTCTATGGCTTTCCTATTCCTCGTCACTAAACCCGTTTCTCATATTCTGTGAATAGTCATCTTCCCTGTCCTCTCATCTGAATGAGATGTCCATGGACCATTTTTTAGGACTTTTCTCGTCCTCGTCACTAACCCCGTGTCTCATATTCGGTGAATAGTCATCTTCTTCCGTGTCCTTTCCGCTGAATGAGAATCGTTTTGTATGACTTCCAGTCCTCGTCACTAACCCCGTGTCTCATATTATTGGAATAGTCATCATCATCCGTGTCCTCTCATCTGAATGAGATGTCCAGGGACCGTTTTTTAGGACTTTTCTAGTCCTCGTCACTAACCCCGTGTCTCATATTCGGTGAATAGTCATCTTCTTCCGTGTCCTCTCCGCTGAATGAGGATCGTTTTCTATGACTTTTCTAGTTCTCGTCACTAACCCTGTGTCTCATATTCGATGAATAGGCGTCCTCTTCCGTGTCCTCTCCGCTGAATGAGGACCGTTTTCTATCTTTCTAGTCTCATAGCTAATCCTCTATATCTTATTCTACTGTAAATAGTCATCGTCTTCCGTCTCCTCTCCGCTGAATGAGGTGTCCAGGAGCCGTTTTCTATCAATTTCCTCTCAGTCCTCATTTTTTCTCCCTCATCCACTTCGTGGCCCTCATCCTCTTACTCTCCCTCATCTACTTCCTCTCCCTCATCGACTTCCTGACCCTCATCCTTTTTCTCTCCCTCATCCACTTCCTGATATGTTTATAGAGTAGATAAGATGTATAGTGAAGATTAGGGCAGTGTAGAATAGTGTATATTGTAAACAAGGGTACTACTATAGAGATAGATGAATGGAATAGTGCAGTTGCTTGGGAAATTGTGGCGATATAAATATTTGGGAAAGTGTTTAAGAGTACATTGTTTTGATAATATACCGGAAAGGTATATACAGATGAGCAATTATAATAGAGGCTCAGATATATATGGGGCATTGTAAAATTTGGGTGAACAGTTAAGATCCTAGATTGGCATGGAAGAAAGTAGACAGATGACCTGGTGTAGATAGAACGCGTAGTAGCTTGATGGCCAGTTAGGTATTTAGCTTAAATACGGACAAACCTCAAGATGTTTTTCGTTATTTTTGTTGTTGTGTTAGTTCTTTATTAGCGATAAACTACAAAGATTAAGGGTTATCTGTTGAGCTATATTGTTTTATGAATATAGAATATGTGTACAAGAGAGGAATAAGGAAGAGAGGAGAGCGTCTTTGGAATACATGAGTGAGTGCATCAGCTGTGTCGATTTAGGTAAAATTGCCTTCATAGCTTTTGTTTTGTTTAGTGACCACAGTTCTCTGATGCTTCCAGAACTTTCGCTCCCTCCCCCACACTATGATTCACTTCCGCTTCCATGGTTCCATCCGCTGCCAAATCCACTCCGAGACATCTAAGACACTTCACTTCCTCCAGTTTTTCTCCATTCAAACTTACCTCCCAATTGAATTGTCCTCAACAATACTGTACCTAAAAACCTTGCTCGTATTCACATTTACTCTTCGCTTTCTTCTTTCACACACTTTACCAAACTCAGTCACCTGCTTCTGAAGTTTCTCACCCGAATCAGCCACCAGCGCTGTATCATCAGAGAACAACAACTGAATCACTTCCCAAGCTTTCATCCACAACAGACTGCATACTTGCCCCACTTTCCAAAACTCTTGCATTCACCTCCCTAACAACCCCATCCATAAACAAATCAAACAACCATGGAGACATCACGCACCCCTGCCGCAAACCAACATTCACTAAGAACCAATCACTTTCCTCTCTTCCTACACATACACATGCCTTACATCCTAGATAAAAACTTTTCACTACTTCTGACAACTTGCCTCCCACGCCATATATTCTTAATACCTTCCACAGAGCATCTCTATCAACTCTATCATATGCCTTCTCCAGATCCATAAATGCTACAAATAAATCCATTTGCTTTTCTAAGTATTTCTCATATACATTCCTTAAAGGAAACACCTGATCCACACATCCTCTACCACTTCTGAAACCACACTGTTCTTCCCCAATCTGATGCATTGTACATGACTTCACCCTCTCAATCAATACCCTCTCATATAATTTCCCTGGAATACTCAACAAACTTATACCTCTGTAATTTGAGCACTCACTTCTATCCCCTTTGCCTTTGTACAATGGCACTATGCAAGCATTTCGCCAATCCTCAGGTACCTCACCATGAGTCATACATACATTAAATAACCTTACCAACCAGTCAACAATAGTCACCCCCTTTTTTAATAAATTCCACTGCAATACCATTCAAACTTTTTCCTTGCCGGCTTTCATCTTCTGCAAAGCTTTTACTACCTCTTCTCTGTTTACCAAATCATTTTCTCTAACCCTCTCACTTTGCACACCACCTCGACCAAAACACCCTATATCTGCCACTCTATCATCAAACACATTCAACAAACTTTCAAAATACTCACTCCATCTCCTTTATACATATAGAATATAAAAGGTAGATAGATAGATAAATACATAGATTGCTAGATAGATAGATAGATAGATATATACATAGAGTGATAGATAAATAGATAGATAGATATATACAGATATAAAAAGATGAATAGAGAGATATATAGACATCTTCTTTGGTATTATCATTTTCCAAAACAAGGAACAGAAGAAGGAAAGCAAGAAAATTTCGTCGAAGGCGCATCTCTCTTTTCTAGACTATACCTCGCAATATATATATATTATATATATATATATATATATATATATATATATATATATATATATATATATATATATATATATATATATATATATATATATATATATATATATATATATATATATATATATATATATATATATATATATTTTTTTTTTTTTTTTTTTTTTTTTTTCACTGTCTCCCGCGTTTGCGAGGTAGCGCTGGTGGCTGATTCATGTGTGAAACTGCAGAAGCTGGTGACTGAGTTTGGTAAAGTGTGTGGAAGAAGAAAGTTAAGAGTAAATGTGAATAAGAGCAAGGTTATTAGGTACAGTAGGGTTGAGGGTCAAGTCAATTGGGAGGTGAGTTTGAATGGAGAAAAACTGGAGGAAGTGAAGTGTTTTAGATATCTGGGAGTGGATCTGGCAGCGGATGGAACCATGGAAGCGGAAGTGGATCATAGGGTGGGGGAGGGGGCGAAAATTCTGGGGGCCTTGAAGAATGTGTGGAAGTCGAGAACATTATCTCGGAAAGCAAAAATGGGTATGTTTGAAGGAATAGTGGTTCCAACAATGTTGTATGGTTGCGAGGCGTGGGCTATGGATAGAGTTGTGCGCAGGAGGTTGGATGTGCTGGAAATGAGATGTTTGAGGACAATGTGTGGTGTGAGGTGGTTTGATCGAGTGAGTAACGTAAGGGTAAGAGAGATGTGTGGAAATAAAAAGAGCGTGGTTGAGAGAGCAGAAGAGGGTGTTTTGAAGTGGTTTGGGCATATGGAGAGGATGAGTGAGGAAAGATTGACCAAGAGGATATATGTGTCGGAGGTGGAGGGAACAAGGAGAAGAGGGAGACCAAATTGGAGGTGGAAAGATGGAGTGAAAAAGATTTTGTGTGATCGGGGCCTGAACATGCAGGAGGGTGAAAGGAGGGCAAGGAATAGAGTGAATTGGAGCGATGTGGTATACCGGGGTTGACGTGCTGTCAGTGGATTGAATCGGGGCATGTGAAGCGTCTGGGGTAAACCATGGAAAGCTGTGTAGGTATATATATTTGCGTGTGTGGACATATGTATATACATGTGTATGGGGGTGGGTTGGGCCATTTCTTTCGTCTGTTTCCTTGCGCTACCTCGCAAACGCGGGAGACAGCGACAGAGCAAAAAAAAAAAAAAAGATATATATATATATATATATATATATATATATATATATATATATATATATATATATATATATATATATACATAGGAAATATTCCATCTAATTTCTTTGTTTAGTTTTTTTCGTTCAGGTGTTATTTGTTGGACTTTCTAAGACTTTATTTCTGTTTGCTTACCTTAGCTTTTGAATTAATTATTTGATTTGATTGTTAGTTGTTTATTTTGGCTTATTTAGATGTTATTTTCAACATCACTGGCGTTTATCATGGTCAACGCCATCTTCACTACATCCTCGCAATCATTTTGAATATCAATGGCTTTTCCCTGCGTGTTGTAGAAGGTGAGTAAAAGGGAAGGGAGTGGGGGGGCTGGAAATCCTCCTATCTCGTTTTTTCTTCTTTTTTTTTTAATTTTCCAAGAGAAGGAAGAGAGAAGGGGACCAGTTGAGGATATTCCCGCAAAGGCTTAGTCCTCTATTCTTAACGCTACCTTGCTAACGCGGGAAATGGCGAATAGTATGAAAGAAAAAAAAAGATATTTATATAAAGTATGAATAAATGTGGCGGGGTGGCGACGAGAATGAATAAAAGCAGTAAGTATGAAGTATGTACATGTGTATATATGTATATGTATGTGTATGTATGAATATGTATAGGTTGAAATGCATAGGTATGTATATGGGCGTTTCTGCATGTGTATGTGTATGTGGGAGGGTTGGCACATTTATGTGATTTCTTTCGCTGCCTCGCTAACGCGGGGTACAGCGAGAAATTATAAGTAAATAAAGTATACAAGTAATGGGAGTGTGTGTTTGTGGTAGTAGTGGGTGGGTGTGTTAAGCGTGGAAAGGAAGGCCTGTTAAAGTCCTTTTTTACAGACTGGAGGTTTGAAAACGGGGTTTAACGGGCCTGGGTGCCTCTATATATGGTGGAATACGTGCTTGCCATTGGTTGACAATGATCTACCAATGAGAGGGCTGCATTTGATATAGTTTGATAAGTTGTAAGGGTGAAATTCCTATGTATCGTTTGGGTTAAGCATCAGTAATTAGGTAATGTCGTCTTCGGTGGTGCGAGCGCGTTTTATGCACTAGCAGACACAAACTCCCTCCCTGTTGGCTGAAGGAAAGCCATAAGCTCCGCCCACCCTGCCTCACTTGATCCAGATGAAGGTTGAAAGGCAATTTTATACAATTATCTCTATGTATATATGGAAAAAGGTAAAATATAATGGTGTCATAAGATAGAGCTTGCTGTGTTGTCTATGTTCCATAAGATACATACAAATAAAATGCATATTTCACAAAAAGCACACGATGATAGGCACAGAAGGTACAACTGCTACTTTAACGTCCATCTGACCCGGTATATATAAGAATGTTCCTATGTATACATCATCTTTTCTAGCCATTCGAGAAGGTTCTTGCTGCTCCTGTCTCGGCCACGTGTTAACCACGTGGTTGATGGAGGATTAACCGCCAGATCCCACGAAGAGAGAAGAAAGAAGAGAGAAGACAGAAGAAAGAAGACAGAAGACAGAAGAGAGAAGACCGAAGAAAGAAGTGGATTGTAACGTTGCCTCCCGCGTTGGTCCTTCCCGCGGGAGACCGTTACGGTGACGACGCCGGCAGGCTGTTCCCTCACCACCCTCGCTGCTCCCCACACCCCCAGCATTGCCTCCAGTCCATCTTCACATGTCTTTTTTATTTTTTATCTTTTATCATCCATCATCCATCTCTCGACCGTTTGGCTTGAGCAATCTCTACCCCAGCTTCCCCACCCCATTCTGGAAAACTCATTTTCCTGAGGAGTGGAGGCTGGAGTGGACCTGTTCTCACCTGACGGGGTGGAGACCCTCACACTATCTCTTACCTCTCCCCTACCTTGGACCGTCGAGCGTCCCTCACTCACGTTTTCTCGCACTAGGACACTGATGCCACCAACATGCCGCCCGACATACGTCTAAAATCCCTCAAAACTGATTGCCCCCCTCCTTCCACGTTCGAACTCCTGTCCATCGTCTTTAAGACCACTGAGATCCGTCCTACTAGGGTCATTCAATTCCCCTCGAACAAATACCAGTTTAAGATTTGCTTGGGCAAAGATAGTGATTTAGATAGAATCCTATCTAAGCCTCTCCTTGATGAACTAGCTAAAAAAACAAAAAACTACCAAATCGTTCAGGACCGCTGCCCCCTTCAAGCTAGATGTACTATTATTGCCTACAATGTTGATGAATCTATCTTGTCCCTCAGCCCTTCGGAGATTGTTGAAGCCATCAATGGCGAAAACAATGACGTTAATGTCATCAACGTCTATAAACCGAATAACTCCAGATCAATAAAGATACAATGATCAAACCCGACCGAGGCCGATCGCCTGCTCTCCCGGGGAGTCCTGTTCCCCATGATCTCTGTGCCAGCAAAATCCCTGAAGAAAGATGAACATCTCGACGTACAACAATGTTTCAAATGTCTGAAATACCGACATGAGACTAAGAACTGTAAAGAACCCCACCAAACCTGTAGTCAATGCGCGGAAACTGGTCATGGTTTTCGTGAGTGCAAGGCTCAGGCAGCGAAGTGTGTCAACTGTAAAGGTAGACATGTTGCTGTATCTGGGCTGTGCCCACGTAAAAAGGAGCAACTCCGCGTAGTGCGTCAGGCACAAAAAACCAACTCACCTCCTTCCACAAACCCTCACCTCTACGCAACAGTTGCTGCTGCTGCTCCTCCCCCTGCCACCCAAGCTTCTCCTATCCCAACTACTAATTCTTCAGACCTCCTCACCCTACAAGGTAGGATGCATGCGTGCTACCTAAAAGCGTTGTTCCTGAGCGGGGAAGATAAGTCGGAATTCATCAGAATCTTCGATTTGCTGCTTGCTCATAACAACCTACCCAATGTACGAACTCCACCTGAACTCCTCAGCTCCCCCGCCACCAACCATCCCTCACCGACCCCTGTCTCGTCCGCCACCCTGACCCCTAACGAAAACGTATCCCAGGAGACCCCCAGTAACACTTCCAACTCTCCCCCAACTACTCAACCTGTCACCCTCCCAACTTCCAATACCCCCTCTGCACCCTCTAACACAACTCCATCCACAACCCCCCCAACCCAACACCAGCAATCCTACTGTCTCTCCAAATACCGATTCCTCTCCCACCCCCACCGTCCCAACTTCCACCACCACGACAGTTCCCCACGAACCTCCACTCACAATCCCCCCCCCTCCCCCTTTCCCCCTCCCTCCGTCCCAACCCTAACCCTCCCAGAGGAGCCCCAGCACCTGACCTTGCCGACACACCAGACAACCCACCAACGGTCAACCTTGACCTTCAAATTGTCGACAATGACCCTCTCCCCTCCCCTCTCCCCTCTCCTGACCCCTCACCAGATAGATCCCGACCCACGACTAGAAACATGATACAAGTGAAACTCTCAAACGGTTCGTCAACGGCCTTCATCGACAACAGACACAGAAGGCCAGTAAACTTCCATAAGTCGTAAAATGCTAAAATTCTAACAGTTTAACGTGCGCAGCTATCACAATGGCCGTCATCTGATTGCCACTCTCCTCGAAGAGAAAAAACCCGATGTTGTGATACTTAACATCACATGTATCACCAACGGATACAAAATTAGACATTACGGGTATACATCACGACAGTCTCCAGACAGTAGACACGAGGGAGTCGCCATTCTCATACGCAACACTCATCGAACACGATTACCTCGCCATCTCATGGCAATTCGAACACTTTCTAGCAGTTAAGATAAATACAATACATGGCTTCATTATCTTCTGCACTACATACTCTCGACCCAACACTACCATTCCACTCCATGATCTCTACACAGTATTCAATCACACACATATCCCAGTCTACCTTCTAGCTAACCTCAACGCCCAACACAGAACCTTCCACCACAGCAGAAACAATTCTCATGGTGATGACTTATTCGCTTTATACTCTTACAAACGTCTTAACTTCCTAGGTCCTTACCTTCCACACCGTCTTCACTGGCCCAGGAGGAAAAGGCAGACCCTGACCTTGTCTTCTCCAACAGAGCCAGTAATAATCTTCATAATTTCTTGTCTCCAGGACCACTGTGTGGTTCCGACCACATCCCTATCTTTCTTCATCTCTCGTCTAACCCTATCCTCGTCCCATCACCCTCACACTACCACTACAAAAAAGTAGACTAGGACAACTTCAAAGACACTTCTCCAACTGCACTTACACGACAAACTATGAAAATCACCCAATAACACTAATAGACACAGAAATAGAACATATACATGAAACAATCACACAGGCAGCTGACGCCTCTATCTCAACATCTTCATTTACCTCAAGATACTCCTTCTTCCTTTCTCCCAAAACAACCAGACTCCTCTCGTGCTACCGTCGACGCTTTGAGCATAACAGACATCGTTTGGGCCTAGTACGGTGGGACCTCACATCCCTACAAAACCACACACTCAACAGCCTTCTAGAAGACCACAATAGACACTGGAAATCTCTCATCACCACAACAGAACAACACCGAATTAAATCTCCTCAAGAGTTTTGGAAGCAGAACCCGGAAACTCAAAGGAATACCAAAAACAGACTTTAATAGGCTAAATGACGACAACACTCTACACCATAACCCACAAGACATTGCCAACATTTGTCAAAAACACTGGGAAGGTATCTTTCACCCTCAACCCCCCCAACCCACCCCCACCCCCCACCATCCCCACCCTTTTGCGTACGACCAATCGCTTTCACACGACCACCTTCTCACAACTCCCATAAGATCGAGCGAGGTCAAATTCCTCCTTCTAAAATCGCTCAAAGTAGCCCTAGGTAACTCAGGCATTGGTTACCAGCTACTTACACATCTCCCTAACAACACTATTAGAGCCATCACCTTCCTCTTCAACGTGGCACTAGCCTCTGACTATTTTC